>NC_072383.2:44053333-44355000 GCF_028885625.2 Pongo pygmaeus
ACTTGATAATAATAAGCAACTATGTTACTGGATTATATATTTAGTAAACTAAACCTTTTATTGTTATTTTAGGATGTACTCCTGCTTATTTAAAAAAAGTTAGCTGTAAAACAGTCTCAGGCAGGTCCTCAGGAAGTATTCCAGAAGAAGGCATTGTTATCATAGAAGATGACAACTCTATACATGTTATTGCCCTGAAGACTCTCCGGGGGATAAGGTGTGGAGCTGGAAGACAGGGATTATTGATGATCCTGTTGTAGGCCTGGGCTAATGTGTGTGTTTGTGCTTAGTTTTTAACAGAAAAGTTTAATAAGTTAAAAAATTTAAAATAGGAAAAAGCTTATAGAATGAGAATGTAAAGAAAAAATATTTTTGTATAGGTATGTAATATGTTTGTGTTTTAAGCTAAGTGTTATGACGAGTCAAAAAGTTAAAACAATTAAAAAGTAAAAATGTTACAGTTAGCTAAAGTTAACTTATTATTGAAAAAGGAAAACTGTTGTTTAATAAATTTAGTGTAACCTAGGTGTACAGTGTTTATGAATTCTACAGTGGTGTGCAGTAATGTCCTAGGCCTTCATGCTCACTCACTGACTTACCCAGAGTAACTTCTAGTCCTGCAAGTGCCATTCATGGTAAATGCCCTATACAGGTGTACCATTTTTAATCTTTATTTTACTTATTTTATTTATTTATTTATTTTTGAGATGGAGTCTGGCTCTGTCTCCCAAGCTGGAGTGCAGTGGTGCCATCTGAGCTCACTGCAAGCTCTGCCTCCGTGTTCATACCATTCTCCTGCCTCAGCCTCCCAAGTAGCTGGGACTACAGGCATGCACCACCATGCCCAGCTAATTTTTTTTGTGTTTTTAGTAGAGATGGGGTTTCACCATGTTAGCCAGGATAGTCTCGATCTCCCGATCTTGTGATCTGCCCGCCTTGGCCTCCCAAAGTGCTGGGATTACAGGTGTGAGCCACTGCCCCCGGCCTCCATTTTTAATCTTTTAGATTTCTTATACTATACTTTTTCTATGTTTATATCTGTTTAGATACACAAATAATTAGCATTGTGTTACAATTGCCTACAGTATTCAATACAGTAACATGCTGTACAGATTTAAAACCTAGAAGCAATAGGCCATACCATATAGCATAGGTGTGTAGTAGGCCATACCATCTATATTTGTTTAAGCACACTCTATGATGTTCTTACAATGACAAGATTGCCTAACAAAGCACTTATTAGAATATATCCCCATCATTAAGGGACACATGACAGTATATATTGTTTCTCAATCTAGAAAGGATTCTGAGAAAATGGTTGGTATTCAAAGCATGGCTGGCCACTGCTGGAAGAACCTGATGAACTGCATCATAGGCTTTTCACTTAGGACTAGGTTGTATGTTACGGATATATATATATATAGAATTGCTCTATTGGCATGAAAGATCCTGTAGTTCCTTCAGTCTACTTTCTTCTTCTAGAGTTTTGTTACATCCAACAGCATGGTACCTAAGAAAATCATTAAAGTGGGACTTCAAGGTGTATTATCTTTTCCTTTACCTTTGAGAAATTTGAACCAATAAGGAAAGTATAATACTGATAGTTTTCTCTAACACCGCTGTTATGTTAGTTAAAGAGTTTTTTTTGGTGAGAAGTCACAGAAAGTGACTTTAAAAATAGGGAATTTGTTAAAATGATCTGGAAGACTCTCATAGGATCTAAGAAAGAGTTGAATAGGTAGGTCTTGGGAACGTGAGATGCCATGGAAATGTACAGACCATGTCAAATGACTCAGCTCTAGGGTGCTGGGTCTTTTAGCAGCAGATTCCCAATTCTTCTAGGAGAAAGTCTGATTGAGCCAATGTGGGTCACTTTGGATCAAAGAGCTATGGTGAGAGGGGCACTAACTATCACGTAGCACATATCATTGTGGGCTTGGCCCGAAGAGGAAGAAGGCATATAATTTACTATAGCTGGGCAGCCACCATGTTGATGAATTTAGCAATTACAGCTTCCAAGTTCTACATGAAATGTTTATACACATGCACACATACATAATAAAAAAACCTCATGGTTTCTTATACATTCAGGAGCTATAGTTAGCATGTTTGTAGTGAGAAATTATTGCAATACCAAGTAAGTAGTTTCAAGGAATATTATCTTCACTAGCATAGCCACGCCATTTCGTCAGATGCTTACCATGAAGTCATTGGAATAGAAATGTAGGAAATGGGAAATAGCATATACTATAACACATATTGAGTAGGTAAACATATATGCAAGTCAAAATGCCCCGTGACAACAAAACCCCAATCTATATGTGTCCTTGGATTTACCCATGGGGACTCAAGAGTACTTGTTAATTTATTCACTGAATTGATTTATCTTCCTTCCATTTTCATTTTATTTTATCATGGTAAGAACACTTAATATGAGAACTACCCTCTTAAAACATTTTTAAGTGTGTGCAATACATTACTGTTGACGATAAGTAAAATATTGTACAGCAGATTTCTAGAGCTTATTCATCATGCTTGACTGACACTTCATGCCCATTGATTAGTAACTCCCTATTTCCCACAACGCCCAGTCCTTGGCACCATAATTCTGCTCTCTGATTCTATGAATTTGACTATTTTTAGATACTTTATATAAATGGAATCATGCAGTGTTTGTTTTTCTGTGGCTGGCTTATTTCACTGAGCATAATATCTTTAAGGCTTACCCATGTTGTTGCACATTGTTGAATTTCCTTTATTTATAGATTGAATAGTTTTCCACTGTGTATGTATACCACATTTTCTTTATCCATTCATCTGTCAATAAACATTTAGACTGTTTCCACATCATGGGTATTGTCAATAGTGCTGCAGTGAACATAGGCATGCTAATATATCTTTGAAATCCTAATTTCAATTCTTTCGGCAAAAATACCCAGCCAAAAGAAGTGAAATTAAGATCTCAAAGATATTTTGGCCAGGCATGGTTGCTCACACCTGTAATCCCAGCACTTTGGGAGGCTGAGGTGGTCAGATCCCCTGAGCTCAGGAGTTCAAGACCAGCCTGACCAACATGGAGAAACTCCGTCTCTATTAAAAATACAAAATTAGCTGGGCATGGTGGCTCATTCTTGTAATCCCAGCTACTTGGGAGGCTGAGGCATGAGAACTGCTTGAACCCGGGAGGCGGAGGTTGTCGTGAGCCAAGATTGCACCATTGCACTCCAGCCTGGGCAACAAGAGCGAAACTCCACCTCAAAAACAAACAATATATTAGCACTCCTAAATTTCTCAAAGGTAAAATACCCAGAAATGGGATTTCTGGATCATATGGTAGCTCTATTTTTATTTTTTTGAGCAACTTCCATATGGTTTTCTACAGCAGCTGTACCACCTTGTGTTCCACCAGTGGTGTGCAACAGTTTCAGTTTCTCCACAACCTCACCAATACTTGTAGTCTTGTTTTTTCATAATAACCACTCTAACAGGTGTGAGGTGATAGTCATTGTTCTTTTGATTTACATTTCCCTGATGTTTAATGACATTGAAAACTTTTTATATACCTAATGGCCATTTTTAAGTCTTCTGTGGAGCAATGTCTATTCAAGTCCTCAGCCCATTTAAAAAATTGGGTTATTAGTTGGAGTTTTTGTTTGTTTGTTTTTGTTTTACTATTGAATTTTGAGTTGTAGGAATTCCTTATGTATTTTGGATATTAACCACTTATCAGATATATGGTTTGCAAATACCATTCTGTAGGTTGGTTGTTCTGTAGGTTGCCTTTTTTCCTCTGTTGATTGTTTCCTCAGATATGCAGAAGCTTTTTAGTTTGATGTGCTGTTTATTTTTGTTTTTGTAGCCTGTAGTTTTGGTGTTATATCCATGAAATTATTGCCAAGATTAATGTCTAGAGACTTTTCCTCCTGTGTTTTCTTCTGAGAGTTTTACAGTTTGGGGTTTTACCTTTAATGTATTTTGGGTTGATTTTTGTGTATGGCATAAAATAGGGGTCTCATTTTCTTCTTTTGATTGTGGATATCCAGTTTTCCCACACCATTGAAGAGACTGTCTTTTCCCTATTGTGTATCTTGGCACTCTTGTTGAAGATCATTTCACTGTATATGCATAGATTTATTTCTGGATTCCCCATTGTGTTCCATTGGTTTATATGTCTTTTTTTATTCCAGTACCATACTGTTTTGATTACTGTAGCATTGTAACATATTTTGAAGTCAAAAACTATGATGCCTCCAGCTTTGTTTTTCTTTCTCAAGAATGATTTGGCTGTTTATGGTCTTTTGTAGTTCCGCATGAATTAAAAAAATTTTTCTATTGCTGTAAAAATGCCATTGGGATTTTGATAGGGAGTGCATTGAATGTGTAGTTTGCCTTGGGTAGTATGAATATTTTAACAATATTAACTCTTCTAATCCATAAACATGGAGTGCTTTCCAGTTGTTTGTGTCTTGTTTAGTTTTCTTTCATCAATATTTTGTAGTTTTCAGTATAAGTTTTCCACCTTTGTAGTTAAGTTTATCGTTATGTATTTTATTCTTTTTGGCACTATTGTGAGTGAAATTGTTTTCTTAAATTTCTTTTCAGATATTTGTTGTTAGTGTATCAGAATGCTATTAAGTTTTGTATGTTGACTACAACTTTACTGAATTTATTACTGTTAACTGTTTATTCTAACAATTTATTTTGTTGTTAGTATATAGGAATACTACTAAGTTTTGTATGTTAACTGCAACTTTACTGAATTTGTTTATTATTATTAACTGCTTATTCTAACAGATTTTTTTTTAAAAAATTGAGTCTTAAAATTTTCTCTGTATAACCTAATGTCATCTGCAAATAGGAACAATTTTACTTCTTCCTTTCCAGTTTGAATCTTTGTGTTTATTTTTTCTTGTCTAGTTTCTCTGGCTAGGACTTCTAGTGCTATGTTGAATAGAAGTGGCAAGAGTGGGCATCCTTGCCATGTTCCTTATCTTAGAGGAAAAGCTTTCAGTTTTTCACCATTGAGTATAGTGTGAGCTATGGATATTTTATATATGACCTTTATAATGCTGAAGTAGATTCCTCCTATACCTAGTATGTTGACAGTTTTTTTCATGAAACAATGTCAAATTTTGTCAAATGCCTTTCCTGCATCTATTAAAATGATGATGTGATTTTATTTTTTATTATGTTAATGTATATTAAATTACTTGCTTTTTGGACATTAAGCCATCCTTACATCTCTGGGATAAGTCTCATATGGTCATGGTGTATAATCCCTTTAATGTGCTGTTGAATTCAGTTTGCTAGTATTTTGTTGAGGCTTTTTTGCATCTGTATTCATTGAGAATATTGGCCTGTAGGTTTTCTTTCTTGTGTTGTCTTTGTCTGGCTTTGGAATCAAGGTAATGCTAGCCTCATAAAATAAGTTTGGAAGTGTTCTCTCCTCTTTAATTTTTTGGAAGAGTTTGAGAAGGAGTGGCATTAATTCTTCTTTAAATGTTTGGTAGAGTTTACCAGTGACTCTATCAGGTATTGAGCTTTATTTTTGGGGAGGTTTTTGATTACTGATTCAATCTCCATACTAGTTATGTGTTGGTTCTGACTTTATATTTCCTTATGGTTTAGTATTGGTAGGTTATATGTTTCTAGGAATTTATCATTTCTTCTAGGTTATCCAGTTTGTTGGATATTGTTCATAGTAGTCTGTTAGGATCCTTTTTATTTCTGTGGCAAGAGTTGTAATGTTTCCTCTTTCCAGTTCTGATTTTATTTATTTCAGTGTTTTTTCTTAGTCTAGCTACAAGTTTGTCACTTTTATTTATCTTTTAAAAAACCAACTCCCAGTTTCATTGATTTTTTTCTATTTTTTTAATATTTTCTCTCTCATTTATTTCTGGGTAATAATCTGTTATTTCCTACCTTCTGCTAACTTTGGAACTAATTTATTGTTTTTTCCTATTTCCTTGAGGTATAAAGTTAGGTTGTTTATTTGAGATATTTTGTCTTTTGTAATGTAGATGTTCATCACCATAAACTTCTCTCTTACTACTGCTTTTGCTGTACCCTACAGGCAGTGGTTTGTTGTGTTTTCATTTTTATTTGTATTGAGATATTTTCTAATTTCCTTTTGATTTCCTCTTGATTCAATTGTTGTTTATGAGTATAAGTTGTTGTTTAGTTTCCGTATATGTGTGAATTTTTCAGTTTTCCTTCGGCTACTGATTTGTCGTTTCATTCCATTGTGGTCAGAAAAGGTTGACCATAATGGTCAATCTTTGGTAAGATTTCAATCTTTTTAAATTTGTTGACTTATTTTGTGACCTAACATGTGACCTGCTCTGCAGAAAGAATCATGTGTACTTGAAAATAATGTGTATTATGCTGCTGTTGGATGGAATGTTCTGTACATGTCTGTTAGGTCCATTTGTTTTATAATGCTATTGAAGTCCTCTGTTTATTGATCTTCTGTGTGGATATTCTGTTCATTATTGAAAGTAGGGTACTGAATTCTACTATTATTGTATTGCTGTCTATTTTCCCCTTTAGTTTTGTCAATATTTTATATATTTAAGTGCTCTTATATTGGTATTACAGCCTGTGGACTGACCCTTTTCATCATATAATGTCCTTCTTTGTCTCTTTTGACAATTTTTGACTTCAAGTCTATTTTTCTGATATAAGTACAGGCACTCCTACTCTCTTTTGATTACCATATGCATGGAATACTTTTTTCTTGGCTTCACTTTCAACTTATGTGTGTTTTTATATCTGAAGTGAGTTTCTTGTAGGCAGCACATAGTTGGGTCTTTAAAAAAAGTCCATTACTCACTGTTTGTCTTTTGATTGGGGGAATTTAATCAATTTATATTTAAAGTAATATTGATAGGAAAGGATTTACTATAGCCATTTTGCTAGTTGTTTTCTCTCAGTCTTGTAGTTCCTTTTTCTTTTTCTCTCTTGCTGTCTTTATGTTTTATAAAGTTTTTGCATTAATATGTGCTATGATCTGAATGTTTGCTTCCCTCCAAAATTTATATGTTGAAACCTAATACCCAAATCGATAATATTAAAGTGTGGAGCCTTTGGGAGAGGATTGGATAATGAGGGCTTCACCCTAATGAATGGATTAGTGCCTTTGTAAAAGAGGCCTAAGGGAGCTTATTCACCCCTTCTACTATGTGAGGGTGCAGTGAGCAAGCATCATCTTTGAAGCAGAGACTGACACATCACCAGACACTGAATCTGCTGATGCCTTGATCTCGGACTTTCTAGTCCACAGAACTGTGAGCAATAAATTTCTGTTATTTGTAAATTACCAAGTCTAAGGTATTTTGTTATAGCAGCCCAAATAAACTAAGATAATATGCTTGATTTTGTTCTTTATTTTCTTTGTGTAATTTCTATAGGGACTTTATTGTGGTTACATAAAAAATCTTTGTGGTTACATACATACTTTGGGGCTTACATGAAATATGGTTATAACAGTCTATTTTAAGCTGATAACAACTTAAGTTCAATCACATACTCTACACTTTAACCCCTCATATATTATTCTTGTCACAATTTATGTATATTCATATTGTATATCTTTTATCATGTTTTTAGTTATATTTATTTTTCATACTTTGTCTTTTAGCTTTTATGCTAGAATTTATGGGGTGATTTTCCACCCCATTACAGTAATGCAGTATTCTGTATTTGTCTACATATTTACCTTTACCAATGAGTTTTATACTTTTTCTTATGCTATCATTTTACTGCTTAGTGTCCTTTTGTTTCAACTCTAAGAACTCTACCATTTCTCGTAAGGCAGGTCTACTGAAGATGAACTCTCTGGACTTTTGTTTGTCTGGGAAAGTCTTTATATCTACTTTTATTTTTTTCAATTTTTTATTGTGTTAAAATCCATGTAACATAAAATTTACCTTCTTAACCATTTTTAGTGTACATTCAGTGGTATTAAGTACACTCATATTGTTGTACATCTATCATCATCTATTCATTTCCAGAACACTTTTAATCTTGCAAAACTGAAACTCTATACTCATTAAACAATAACTCCCCATTCCCTTCACCCCCTAGCCCCTGGCAACCACCATTCTACTTTGTGTCTCTATGATTTTGACTACTTTAAATACTCCATATAAATTGAAACCTACAATAGTTGTCTTTTTGTGACTGGTTTATTTCACTTAGCATAATGTTTTCAGGTTCATTTATTTTGTACCATATGTCAGAATTTCTTTTCTTTTAAAAAATATTTTAATTAATGAGTAAAAATTATAATCATTTATGGTGTACAACACTACGTTTTGATATATGTATTCATTAGGGAATGGCTAAATCAAGCTATTGAACATTACCTCACATACTTATAATTTTTTTTGTGATGAGAACACTTTAATCTCTTAGCAATTTTCAAGTATACAATATACTGTTATTAACTGTAGTCTGTGATGTATGATAAATCTCTTGAACTTATTCCTGCTGTCTCACTGAAATTTTGTGTGTTTTCACTAACATCTTCCTAATTTTCTCCACCCCTCAGCCTCTGGAAACCACCATTTTACTCTCTGTTTCTATGAGTTTGACTTTCTTACACTCTACATATAAGTAATATCATGCAGTGTTTGTCTTTCTGTGACTGGATTATTTCACTTAATGTAATGTCTTCCAGCTTCCTCCATTTTATTACAAATGACGTAATTTTCTTCTTTTTAAGGCTGAATAATATTCCATTGTGTATATACACCATATTTTCATTATCCATTTATCTGCTGATGAACACCTAGGTAAATTTTATACCTTGGCTATTGTGAATAGTGCGGCAATGAACATGGGAATGCAGATACCCCTTTGACATACTGATTTTCTTTCCTTTGGACGTGTACTCAGCAGTGGGATTGCTGAAACATATGATCGTTATGTTTTTAATTTTTTTAGGTCTCCATATTGTTTTCATAATGCCTGTATTCATTTGTTTCCACCAACCATGTAAAATGGTTCCAATTTTTCCACATCCTCACCAACACTTGTTTTATATATATGTGTGTATATACATTATATATATATATATATTTTTTTTTTTTGGATAATAGTCATTCTAACAGGTGTGAAGTGACATTTTAATGTGGTTTAGTATGCATTTCCCAGATGATTAGTGACATGCCCTGGAAGTCACTTTATCCAGAAAGGACGGGGCTTGCAACAATGGAGGGAGGTCCAACAATGGCCACTACCTCCTTGTCTACACTGTTGTGATCAGAAGCAGCAATCAGAAATCACAGCACAGATACCAGATATTTGGTACCATGACTCCCAAAGCTTTGTGAAAGTTACTTCAGGATCATGTGCATGGCTACCTCCCATGGGGAGAGAGTATGGGTGGAGATGGTTAGCTGTTACTCTGTTAAGAGCTGAAATTGACTGACATTAACCATATTTATCATCCAAACCTTCTGCTGGAAGTTGCAAGCCTTCAGTGAACTTTGGAGTTAGAAAATAATTATGTTGGACAGATTAGTGCAGGGTAATTTTTGTGTAGGTGGGGAAACAGATTCCTATTCCTAGTGCTTCCTACTCTACCACCTTCCCAGAATCCTCCTACTCTGTGTCATTTTTATAGAAAAATTTTTTGAGTATAGTATTCTTCATTGACAGTTTTTTTTCAGCATATTGAATATATGATCCCACTCCCTTCTGACCTGAAAACTTTCTGCTTAAAAACCCACCGGTAGTCTTACAGAGTTCTCTTGTACGTGACAAGTCACTTTTCTCTTGCTGTTTTTAAAGTTCTCTTTGTCTTTGACTTTTGACAACTTGATTACAAATTTGTGTGTATTTCTTTGGGTTTATCTTATTTGGTGGCTTTTGAATTTCTTAGATCTGAATGCCCATTTTCTTCCCAAGATTTGGTAAGTTTTCAGCCATTATTTCTTTGAACAATCTTTCTGGTCCTTTCTCTCTCCTCCTTCTAAAATATCCCTAATGTGTATGTTGGCCAACTTGATGGTGATCCATAAGTCCCTTAAGTTTCTCCATTTTTTCTTTTAATTCTTATTGTTTCTTTGAATTATTTCTAGTGACCTGTGCTTCGGTTCACTGATCCTTTCTGCTAAATGATCTAGTCTGCTGTTGAACCCCTCCAGTGAATTTTTGGCTCATCTATTATGCATTGCTATTTCTATTTGGTACTTTAAAATATGTTTTATCTCTCTGTTGAAACCCTCACTTTTTTATGTTTTACTGACTCAGTTCACATCTTCATGAAGTTGTAACTCCAGTTCATTAGGGTTAGTCTTTGGAAATGTATATTAATTCCCTTTTTAAAAATATCTTTGCCCAATTATTTAATTTCCTTGACTCCCTGTGTTGATATCAGAGGGTTATTAGACAAAACAGGCAGCTATCACAGTCTTCATGAACTGGCTTCATACAGGAAAAGACACCCCCACCCCCCATCAGCCCAGCCAGTGATTCTTGTGGACATCTACTACCTCTTTACTTCCCCAGGGAGAAGCAGGAGCTATGGCTTTTTTCTCTTTCTGTGCTGAGCTGGAGGATGGAGTGGGGTGGTCAAACTATAGCATCTACCAACCCAAATTGCCATATTTGTTCTCTCCTGGGTAGTTAGACTGTACTGCACACATCAGAGCTTCAAGATTGGTGAAACAGATGCCAATAGTTTGAGCAGCCCTGGAGAAGTTGGAGCTCTGGTTGCACAGATCAACTCTTTTCCTCCCTGGGGGAAGCTGAGGGCTGAAAGTTTTCATCTGCTCACTTTGTGCCAACTGGAGCTTGGGGGGAAGGAAATCAATGTTGTCTACCAACCCAAGCCACCACCTCCATTATCCCCTGGCCAGCTAGACTATACCAGACCCATTAGAGCACTAGGTCTCGCAAGAAAGAAGGCAAACCTCTGGGGACTCCCTTGGAAATGTTGGGGTGCTGAATGTGCAACCAGCACCTTACCTCGACTGCATGAAGCTGGAAGCTACAGGGTTTCTTCCTGAATGTATAGCCCTGCACTGAGGTCAAGGGTCTCTGACAAGACAGTATCCTGAATCTGTCCACAGGCTTTGCTATGTCTGTTTTTATGCTGTTCCAGAGTGCAGGAGCTTTTTAATTAGTTTTTGATTTCTCACAAAGGGAATTTGTCCATAAATTGTTGCTGAATTTGTATTTGTAGGTAGAAGGAGGGTCCAGGGCTTCCTACTCTGCCGTCTTACTGATGTCATTCTCCTTTGATTCATCTTTCTTGATGTCTGATTCTGCGCTATCCTCTATGTTAGTCAACAGGAACTTAACAACAAACATGTCATGGTTCGCCTTCCAAAGCATTTACAGTCAGTTCAATGGGTTTGGACTACAATATTGGGTAAGTCAAGCACCCTATGGGAGTAAATTTCAGAGACACCAACACAGATGTAGTCCTCTAGGTATCAGGGAGGATTTTTTTTGGAAGAGTAAGCAGGAAAAAAGGAAAGTGGAACTGGGAGAGAGCACAGATAAAAAAGACGAAGAATAAATATTTTGGCCAGCATGTGAAAAATTCCAGAGGCAATAGAATTTTTTTTTATCATTGGGAGAACTACAATTGGAATAGTATGGATTATGGACAATAAGGTGGGGAGTGTCACTATGTGAAGCTGGAGAGATAAACAGGTCATATAATGAAAGTGTGGTGATTTATGTGAAGGACTTTATTTGAAGATAAAGGGGGTCCTATTAAAGTGCTTCAAATGGAGGATACATACTCAGATTTTTAAATTATAAAAATGACTTTGGAGACTGGACCAGAGCAGGTAAGACTAGAAGTGGAGACACTAATTGGGAGAATAGCAACAATCCAAAAGAGAGCAGTGGACTGAACCAAAGTAGTGCTAGTGGTGATTGAAAGAAGTGGATGAATACAAGAAGTCAGTAGGGCATTATGGGGTTATTTCATAGGAAATGAAGGGTACTGAATAAAGAGTGAGGAAGAGGGTGGAACCAGTGAACAATGCGGCTAGTCACCGAGAATGGAAAGATCAAGGTGGGGTAGAAACGGTGAGTTCAGTCTATAGCATGGTGAACTTTAAGCAGCCACATGAAAGTCAAATAGAGGTGTCCACCAGTCATTATAGGTCTGGTGATCAGGAGAAGGATCTGGGATAGAGATGCATATCTGGGAGTCAATGAGAGTAGAGAAGAGTTCTCTTAGAGAAGCGTTAAAGAAAGCTATTATTTCTGTCAGTTTTGTTGGGATGCATAAGTGGTCATGTCATAAAGATACAAGGTTATCATAGTTTCTTTAGGGGAAAGATGTTGAGAGGTTCTGTTATCGGGACCTTTTAGAACAATCACTGGTGAAACTGAAGCAAACCTAAACTACGGAGGAAACCCTTCCTCCTCTTCCAACCCAAGCCACCATTATCCCCTGGCCAGCTAGACTATACCAGACCCTGCAAGGCAAATTTCTGGTGATGCGAAGACAGAGAAGAGATTTCTTTTTTCTTTCCAGGTACTATGTGTGCTCAAATAAGTGATTAAGAGTAAAAAAAATCCCTACTGGTACTCTTTCCTTCCACACATGTAAACATTTGATTTATTATCTGGACACACTCTGATTTAAAGGCTAGAGCAGACAGAGCTGGAAGGCTGATAAAGTGGCAGATATTGGCTTAGTGTCCTGTGCTACCTAATGAAATCACTGATGTCAGACATTACATTTTATATTCATCTCTACACTCAGTTCCTTGACTAGAGCATGACAAGAGGCAGGTGCTCAGGAAGTATTCACTGATTATATTGAGGTTTATTGTCAGAAACCCCTCATATTTTAGCAATTCCTTCCTATTTCTTAGAATGGAATGGAGATATCCAGTAGGGCAAAGTCCAGATCTTGAAGCTCATGCTTTTGTGAGTGTGAAGTATTTGGAAGTTTTCTGGCATTTGTGGTCCCAGAATTGCAGAAGAGACCTCTAAATTTTTTTTCAAAATATTTAAGGTTTGGAGGTACATATGAAGGTTTGCTATGTGAAAGGAAAATAGATCTTTGGGCCCCCAAATCACCAAGCTAAAGGGAAAAGTCAAGCTGGGAACTGTTTAGGGCCAACCTGCCCCCCATTCTATTCAAAGTCACCTCTCTGCTTACTGAGATAAATGCATATCTTATTGCCTCCTTTGGACAAGCTAATCAGAAACTCAAAAGAATGCAACCATTTGTCTCTTAGCTACCTATGACCTGGCCTCCTCCCTGATTTGAGTCTTCCTGCCTTTGAGTTGTCCCATCTTTCCAGATTGAATCAGTGTCCATCTTGAATATGTTGATTGTTGTCTCATGTCTCCCTAGAATGTGTAAAACCAAACTGTGCTCTGACCATCTTGGGCACATGGTGTCAGGACCTCCTGAGGCTGTGTCACAGGTGTGTGGCCTCAACCTTGGCAAAATAAACTTTTTAAAATTAACTGAGATCTGTCTCAGGTTTTTGGGGTTCACAGTTACATAGATAAACACATGTCACAGGGGTTTGTTTGTTGTTATTATGTCACTCAGGTATTATATTATGCTTAGCACCCAATAGTTCTCTTTTCTGCTCTTCTCCCTCCTCAAGTAGACCCCAGTATCTGTTGTTTCCTTCTTTGTGTTCACAAGTTCTTATCATTTAGCTCCTACTTATAAGTGAGAACATGCAGTATTTGGTTTTCTCTTGCTGCATTAGTTTGCTAAGGATGAAAGCTTCCAGCTCCACCCATGTTCCCTCAAAGGACATAATCTCATTCTTTTTTATGGCTGCATAATATTCCGTGGTGTCAATGTACCACATCATTTTCTTTATCCAATTTGTCATTGATGAGCATTTAGGTTAATTCCACGTCTTTGCTCTTGTGAACAGTGCAGCAATGAACATTTGCATGCATGTGTCTTTATGGTGGAATGCTTTATATTCCTCAGGGTATATACCCTGTAATGGGACTGCTGGGTTAAATGGTAGCTCTGCTTTTAGCTCTTTGAGGAATCACCATACTGCTTTCCAGAATGGTTGAACTAATTTACACTCCCATCAACAGTGTGTAAAAGTTCCCTTTTCTCCACAACTTCACCAGCATCTGTTATGTTTTGACTTTTTAACAACTGCCATTCTGACTGGTGTGAGATGACAGTTCATTGTGGTTTTTATGTGCATTTCTCTAATGATGAGTGATATTGAGCTTTTTTTCATATGTTTGTTTTTTGCATGTATGTCTTCTTCTGAGAAGTGTCTGTTCATGTCCTTTGCTCACTTTTTAATGGGGTTGTTTGTTTTTCTCTTGTAAATATCATTAAGTTCTTTAAAGATGCTGGATATTAGACCTTTGTCAGATGCATAGTTTGCAAATATTTTTCTCCCATTCTGTAGGTTGTCTGTTTACTCTGCTGATAGTTTCTTTTGCAATGCAGAAGCTCTTAAGTTTAATTAGATCCCATTGTCAATTTTTGCTTTTGTTGTGATTTCTTTTGGTGTCTTTGTCATGAAATCTTTGCCTATTCCTGAGTCCAGTATGCCATTGCCTAGGTTGTCTTTCAGGGTTTTTATAGTTTTGAGTTTCACATTTAAGTCTTTAATCCATCTTGAGGTGATTTTTGTATATGGCATAAGGAATGGGTCCATCTTCAATCTTCTGCATGTGGCTAGCTGGTTATCCTAGCGCCATTTATTGAATAAGGTCTTTCCTCCATTGCTTGTTTTTGTCAGCTTTGTTAAAGATCAGATGGTTGTAGATGTTCAGCCTTATTTCTGGGCTCTCTATTCTGTTCCATTGGTCTGTGTGTCTGTTTTTGTACCAGTAACATGCTGTTTTGGTCATTGTAGCTTTGTGGTATAATTTGAAGTCAGGTAATGTGATTCCTCCTCTGCTTAGGCTTGCCTTGGCTATTCAGGCTCTTTTTTGGTTCCATATAAATTTTAAAATATTTTTACTAGTTCTATGAAGAATGTCATTGGTATTTTTATAGGAATAGCATTGAATCTGTAAATTGCTTTGGGCAGTATAGCCATTTTAATACTATTGATTCTTTCTATCCATGAGCAGTGGATGCTTTTACATTTGTTTGTGTCTTCTCTGATTTATTTGAACAGTGTTTTGTAATTTTCATTGTAGAGCTCTTTCATTTCCCTGGTTAGCTGTATTCCTAGGTATTTTGTTTTGTGTGTGTATGTGGCAATTGTGAATGGGATTGCCATTCTGATTTGGTTCTGTTTGGTTGTTGTAGTTGTATAGGAATAATAGTAATTTTTGTACATTGATTTTTTATCCCGCAACTTTGCTGAAGTTGTTTATCAGTTGAAGGAGCTTTTTGGGCTGAGACTATGGGGCTTTTTAGATATAGAATAATGTCATCTGCAAACAGAGATAGTTTGACTTTCTCTCTTCCTATTTGGATGTCCTTTGTTTCTTTCTCTGGCCTGATTACTCTGACTAGGACTTCCAATACTATGTTGAATAGAAATGGTGAGAGAGGGCATCCTTGTCTTGTGCCAGTTTTCAAGGGGAATCCTTCCAGCTTATGTTTATTCTGTATAATGTTGGCTGTGGGTTTGTCATAGATGGCTCTTATTATTTTGAGGTATGGTCCTTCAATACCTAGTTTGTTGAGAGTTTTTTAACATGAAGGGATGTTAAATTTTATCAAAAGCCTTTTCTGCATATATTGAGATAATCATGTGGTTTTTGTCTTTAGTTCTGTTTATGTGATGGATCACATTTATTGATTTGTGTATGTCAAACCCACCTTCCATCCTGGGGATTAAGCCTACTTGATTGTGGTGAATTAGCTTTTTGATGTGCTGCTGGATTTGGTTTGCAAGTGTTTTATTGAGAATTTTTGCACTGATGTTCATCAAGGGTACTGACCTGAAGTTTTCTTTATTTTTTGTGTTCTGCTGGGTTTTGGTATCAAGATGATGCTGGCCTCATAGAAATAGTTGCAGAGAAGTTCCTCCTCCTCAATTTTTTGGAATTGTTTCTGTAGGAATAGTACCAGCTCTTCCTTGTACACCTGATAGAAATCGGCTGTGAATCTATCAGGTCCTGGGCCTTTTTCTGTTGGTAGGCTATTTATTACTGATTCAATTTCAGAGCTCATTATTGGTCTGTTCAGGGAATCAATTTCTTCCTGGCTCAGTCCTGGGAGGGTGTATGTGTTCAGGAATTTATCCATCTCTTCTAGGTTTTCTAGTTTGTGTGTTTAGAAATGTTCATAGTAGTTTCTGATGATTGTTTGTATTTCTGTGGGGTTAGTTGTAACATTTGCTTCATTACTTCTAATTGTGTTTATTTGAATCTTCTCTCTTTTCTTCTTAAGTAGTCTAGCTAGTGGCCTATTTTATTGATTTTTTTTCAAAAAAACAACTCCTGGATTTGCTGATCTTTTGAATGTTTTTCTGTCTTGATTTCCTCCAGTTCAACTCTGATTTTTGTTATTTCTCATCTTCTGCTAGCTTTGGGGTTAATTTGTTCTTGCTTCTCTAATTCTTTCAGTTGTTAAGTTGTTAATTTGAGATTTTTTTTTTTAGCTTTTTGATGTGGGCATTTAGTGCTATAAATTTCCCTCTTAACTGCCTTAGCTGTGTCCCAGAGATTCTGATATGTTGTATCTTTGTTCTCATTATTTTAAAAGAGCTTATTGATTTCTGTCTTAACTTCATTATTTACCCAAAAGTCATTCAGTAGCACGTTGTTTAATTTCCATGTAATTGTATGATTTTGAGCAATTTTCAGTGTGTTGACTTGTATTTTTATTGCACTGTGGTCTGAGAATGTGTTTGGTATGATTTTGGTTCTTTTATATTTGTTGAGGATTGTTTTATGTCCAATTATGTGGTTGATTTTAAAGTATGTGTCATGTGGTGATGAGATAAATGTATATTCTGTTGTTTTGGGTAGAACCTTCTGTAAAGGTCTATTGGATCCATTTGGTCCAATGCTGAGTTACCATCCTGAATATCTTTGTTAATTTTCTGCCTGGATGTTCCATCTAATGCTGTCAGTGGACTGTTGAAGTCTCCCACTATTGTTGTGTGGGAGCCTATGTCTCTTTGTAGGTCTCTAAGAGCTTGCTTTATAAAACTGGGTGCTCTTGTGTTGAGTGCATATATATTTAGGCTAGTTAGGCCTTCTTGTCGAATTGAAACCTTTATCGTTATGTAATGTCCTTCCTTGTCTTTTTTGATCTTTGTGATTTGAAATGAGTTTTGTCTGAAAGTAAGTTTGCAACTCCTGCTTTTTTCTGTTTTTCATTTGCTCGGTAGATTTTTCTCCATCCCTTTATTTTGTCATTACTTGTGAGATGGGTATCTCGAAGACAGCATACATACCATAGAATCTTTCTTTTTTATCCAGTTTCTTACTCTGTGCCTGTTAAGTGGGGCATTTAGCTTGTTTACTTTCCAGGTTAGTATTAATATGTGTGGATTTGATCCTGTCATTGTGCTATTAGCTGGTTATTATGTTGGCTTACTGTGTGGCTGCTTTACAGTGACACTGGTCTGTGTGTCTACATGTGTTTTTGGATTAGCTGGTAGTGGTCTTTCCTTTTTATATTTAGTGCTTCTCTCAAGATCTCTTGTAAGACAAATCTGGTGGTAATGAAGTCCTTCAACATTTGCTTGTCTGAAAAGGATCTTATTTCTCCATCACTTAGGGAGTTTAGTTTGGCTGCATATGAAGTTCTTGGTTGAAGACTTTTTCTTTAAGAATGTTAAATATAGGCCCTCAATCTCTCTGGCTTGTCGGGTTTCAGCTGAGAGGTCCACTGTTAGCCTGATGGGGATCCCTTTATAGGTAACCTGCCCTTTCTCTCTAGCTGCCTTTAACAGTCTTTCGTTTTGACCTTTGAAAATCTAACGATTATGTGTCTTGGGAATGATCTTCTTGTGTAGAATCTTGCAGGAGTTCTCTGTATTTCCTGAATTTGACTGTTGGCCTCTTTAGCAAGGTTGGGGAAATTTTCATGGATGATATCCTGAAATATGTTTTCCAAGTTGTTTGCTTTCTCCTCCTCCCTTTCAGGGATGCCATTGATTTGTGGATTTTGCCTCTTTATGTAATCTCATACTTTTTTGGAGGTTTTGTTCATTCCTTTTTAGTTTTTTTTTTTTTTCCTTATTTTTGACTGTCTTGTTTCAGAGAACCATTCTTCAAGTTCTGAGATTCTTTCCTCAGCTTGGTTTATTCTGCTGTTAATACTTGTGATTGAATTGTGAATGTCTTGTATTGTGTTATTTAGCTCTTTCAGACTCATTAGATTCTTTTTTTATACTGGCTGTTTTATCCTTCAGCTTCTGTATCACTTTATTGTGATTCTTATTTTCCTTGGATTGGGTTTTGCCATCCTCCTGAATCTTGGTGATCTTCATTCCTATCCATATTCTGAATTCTATTTCTGTCATTCCAGCAAGTTGGAGCTTGCTTGGTTAAGAGCTCTTGTTGGAGAACTGGTGCTGTTATTTGGAGGATGTAGGACGCTCTGGCCATTTGAGTTACTAGAGTTCTTGCATTGATTCTTTCTGATCTCTGCATGTGGGTGTTCCTTTAACTGTAGTGTAGATTGAATACAGTCAAATAGACTTCTTTTCTGGATGTTTTCACTAGGCCAAGGCTTTGTGAGGGTCTTTATTTGAAGCTGACTTCTTGTCTCTGGTTTCAGAAGGGGTTATGTTAGTGAGATATTTTTGGTGTTGAAGCTTTGGAGTGTGATCCAGAAGGTGACACTTAGGCCTATTGGTCAGTTGGTAGACTCTTGCTTGGTTGTGTGGTTTCCCTATGTTTCCTCACAGTTGGAGCAGTTTTCTCTCTTAGTGCTCTGAAAGTGTGGATACCTCTCCACCCTTTAGTTCTGGTTGTAGTTCGTGACTTGGCACTTCTTGGCTGCTCACTGCAGCTCTGGGGCAATCTCAGTGTTTATATTCCTTCCTCAGCTTAGAGGCCATAGAGGAAGAGATCTTAGTGGTGGTGTGGCCAAGGGTCATTTGATTGACTCCTGGGGGCTCCACCCCAGAAAGATGCAGGTTAGCAATCACTCAGTACAGTCAGCCCAAGATGGAGGGTCTGTGCTGTGAGCCCAAGCCAGAGATTCTCTGTCTGGTGACTAGCCATGGAGGGAGGGTGGTGTGGGACCCATGGGAGACAGACTGGCCTCTCCTTGGATTAACTGCAGCTTGTTGGAGGTATGGATAAGGCACTTAGGGTCTTTCCTCCTTTATTAGTCTGAGGGTAGTAAGGGCAGTTCTCTACTGAGAGGCTTTCAGTTGCTCCTGGAGGCTCTGTCCAGGGAGTTGCTGAGTTGGTGCTGGCTTGATTAGCTCTGACAGGAGGTGGCTGGAGGCCCAGGCCTGGAGGACCTGCCTGGTGAAGAGATATGGAAACAGTCACCCATGTAACAGTCTGGCCACTTTTCCATAGGGCTGCTGTGGTATGCTTGAGGCCCGCTCCAGTTCCTAGTCACCTTGGATTTCCCAAAACCTAGAGGTGTCACCAATGAAGCCTGTGAAACAGCAAAGATGGTAGCCTGTCCCTTCCCCTGAGATCTTTATCCCAGGGAGGTACGAACCTGTTGTCAGCCCAAAGACACTTGTAGGAAGTGGCTGGAGACCCTGGTTGAGAGTTCTCACCTTGTGAGACCTCTTAAGGATTGGGACCCACTTAAAAAAGTAGTCTGGCCTTGTTTTGATAGAATAGCTGTGTTGTGCTGGGGGTTCACTTCAGCCCCCGGTCACCTCAGGTACTCTGAAGCCCAAAGGCTGGAACAGTTAAGTTGCCCAAACAGCAAAGATAACAGCCTGCCCCTCCCTCTGGGAGCACCCTCCCAGGGGGAATTCACAGTTCTTTTGGCTGGAGAGCTCAGGTGGGAGTGGCTGGAGGCCCTGATTGGGAGGCCCCACTCAGTGAGGAGGAACAGGATCGGGCACCTGCTTAAAGCAGCAGACTGGCCATGTTTTGGTAGAGCAGCTGTGCTGTGCTAGGGGATCTCTTCTGCCCTGGATTGGCTCAGACTTTCCAAAACTTGAAGGCTGGAACGACTAAGGTGCTCAAACAGCAAAGATGGCAGCCCACTCCTCCCCAAGAAGCTCCTTCTTAGGGAGGTGCAATGCTGCTACTGGTAGATGGCTGGAATTTCAAGCCAGTGGGTCTTAGCTTGTGAGGTGGTGAGGATGTGGGGCCTGCGGACTGTTCCTGCTCAGCCCCCTGGATTCAGCCTCTTTCCTAGGAGTAGGTACAGGAGTCTAACCTCCGATTTTGCCAGAGCTGCAGCCACTTTTGCCAGAAAGCCCAAGCACCTAAACCTCCACGTTCTCCACACATGCCTGAGTGGCTGTTCTGGTGAGACTCCAGATGGCTCTGTCAGACTGAAGACTGAAGGCCCTGGCCGTGTGGGTTCACAGGGAGATCTCCTGACCCAAGGGTTGCAAAGATCTGTTGGAGAAGCAATCCCAGGGTCTCTCATTCACTCACTGCTTTCTAGGACTGGGGAGGATCCCCTGGCGCTGTGCTGTTCCCCAGTGGGCCGTTGTTCAGTGTCCTGCTTTTCTTTGTTTTCTGTGTGTCAGGTTGTTTCCTTGATTAATCCTAATGCGAGTACTTGCATGTTTCAGTTGAAGGTATTGTTTTTACTCGCCCCTCTATTCCTCTCCGTGAGAGCCACACATGCTAGCTGCTTCTAGTTGGCCATCTTGGCCACTCCACCCCCACTACATTTATATGTAGCTTAAGCCTAGTTTTCAATAGGGCTTAATGACATGCCTTGGAGAGTTCCTCTCATCAGTTTTGTTTCCACTACCTCTGGGTTGGTTTCATTTTCAGGTGATCTTTCTCTCATGGTTGCAATATAGTTACTAGAAACCATAAAAGCCTCCCAAGCTGAAATGCTGCAGACAAAAAATTGAGAGTCTTTGGTGTGGCATCCCCCACTAAAGTCTTACTGCCTCTAACTGGATTATTTGAGTATCCATGAAACTATCATTATGATCAAGAAAATGTGAAATATTAATTAGATTAGACCTGGTTTTATTCTCTACTCTAAGGTTAAAGTATGAACTAGTTTGGAAGAGGGATTACTTCAAGGGGGCCAGTAGAGGGGGCAATGTATGCCAAGTGGCAAAACCAGTTGATGGCATGTGATTATTTTTCCCTCTGCATGCATGGCAAACATGAGAATCAATTATAGCACTTTTTTTCTCATTGTACCTGGACATGGCTTCAGCAACTTTGTCAATGTAGGGCTTTAGTCAGCCACTAACAATCCACAGGAGTTGGCAACCGAGATAAACATTTTATACCATCACTAGCTTAAAAGCAGAAAATACATGGAAATCCTTAAAGGAAGGCATGCTTTTACTCACCAGTGAATCAAGGAAAATGCACACAAAAAGAATTCTATAGTAAGACCAAAATTGATCATTGATGAATGGAGCATTTTTAGTTACTCCTTCCTTTGTTGGGGGGGGGGGGGTGTGTGTGAGAGAGAGAGAGAAAGAGAGTTTATTCTGAAATATTTTGTTTATAGTTTCTGAAAAACTCTCTGAAGTTGTGAGATAGTGATAAATTCGTTCTTTTCAGGGTGGTCATTAAAAGCATTGGAAAACATTCTGTGATTTTAGTGGCATAATGTGACCAAAATAACTCCTTATTTTTCTACAAGAAAAATGCAAAACATAAGCAAATGAAATCAGATGTAAGCAGATTGGCTTCCTTTGAGGGCCCAGTGGTCAGAATTTCAGAAATTCTTAGCCTGAACCCTGACTTTGTGTTACTGGCACCCAGGACTAGCATGTAGATAGCCACCCGTGTGACCAGGGGAGTCCCAGGAGGCCCAGTCCTTCCTGTGCCATCCTCCCAAATGCTCCCAGCATTTGCTAACTTAGGCCAGAAATTCCAGAATTAAATATTTATTTTTGTGACTTGAAAACTTTGCTTCTTTGTTCTCCTTTTAAAATGACCCTTAGAAGGACCCTATGAAGAATGGACCATTAAGCTCTACTGGCCCTTTACAACACTATCAGGAGTGTCATTTTGTCTTTTGAAAGCAGGTTTTATTATATGAGAGGTGGGAAAAATGTTGGGGGATGGGGTACCAAAAAGGGACAAAAGTGTCCAGAAAGAGGAGGCTGAGAAAGCCAAAGACAGATGTGTTCTGTCACTTTGTTGTAATGCCTTAGCTGCAGCCTTGGGGATGTGATTTGAAAAAATTTCACTGTGTTTATTCTGTCCATCCATTCCATGTTAATTTCACAGTATTGTTTACCTGCTATGCTGAAGGCATAGCAATACAAGGACGTAGTTTCTGACTGAAGAATCCTAATTATTTAATCACATATGTGGAAAAATAGTAATGTTGCTCATTTTGTGTAGTGTTTCAAAAGTTTTCAAGTTAATGATCCTAAAATTACTACATGATTATTTGTACCCTTCAGTCTAGAAAAGTATGTTATTTTCTCAATCACAAAATGTACTTTCTCGGTATTCTTTTGGGGTTTAGCAAGTAAGTCAACATGATAATACTGAAACATTTCACTTTGTCAATTCTGTAGTATATTTATACACTGTTCTCAGTCATCTTTTCTTTTCTTTCTCTTCTGTCCTCTTTTCTTCTTTTCTTTCCTCTCCTCTCTCTTTTGAACTCCCTCTGTCCTCTTTCCTCTTGTCCCTCACTCCTCTTCTGTATTACACCCTTTCTCTTCTTTCTTCTCTATAACCATCTCTCTGCCTCTCTTTCTATAACCCCCATCTCTTTCCTACTCCTTCTTTCCCTCTCTCTAAACCTGCCTCTTTTTCTTTCTTCTCCTCCCCCACCACCCTGTCTTTCTCCTTTGTTGCCTCGTTTCTCTTTTTGGAATTTGACCTCCTTTGCTCCCAGTGCACACAGACTTTTGTGTGGTGAGGAAAAGGAGGAGTTTGACCCCAGGTAGCTGTAAGTTTACACCAGCCTACCCTTCATCCTACAGAGCATGAAAAGAATGCCACTTTTTAAATGTCCATCTATAAGTTAACTCAATTAGCTGGCTTGAGTTGTGTCTACTTTATTAGGTCAGTCACGTAGGCCAGGGGGATGAGTGCCATGATGGAGCCCATCCTGGTTGTGGGCCCATCCTGGCCAACCATAGTTACTGTGATTGGCAATTCCACTAGAACTAACTGGGGATGGGGAGTGTAGTTTGTGCCCAAAGTGGGAGTGTTATTATCAGAAGAAATTGGGAAAGAGACACTGAACACAAAAAAGAAAAACAAAACAAAAACAAAATAAAAGCCATTATCTGTCTCTCCACCCCCATGTCCAGAATGCAATTTACACATCATAGGAACTAACAGCATCACAGGTAATTTTGTCTCTAAAAAATTCATGAAATACAAGCTAAAGGCTATGAATATTTATTTTCCTGCAGTCCTAAGCTATTCTCTCCTATTGAATGTGGTAGCTAACATGTTCTTTAACACCTAGTGACATTCACTCTGATATAAAGAACAGGCTGTTACCATATTAAAAAGCAGTTTGTGAAAGCTATCACAAAGCATTTAAAAACCTCTAGAATAAATAACTAAGGGACCAATTCAGTTCAGCCCAAATATTTGTTGGGTGTATATTTTGTCCTAACATCACCAGATTAAATTATAAATATGTCAGGAAGAAAATAATAAAATGAATAAATGATACACATTTGAAAAGGAAGAGATTTGCTAAATGTATCTACAGCGTAAGTCCTTAGACTTCAGGTCCAATGCTGAGGAGTGAGAGAGTGGACATCCTCAGAAAGGATGAGCTTTGCACACCCTCCCTTGGTGTCTGAAGGAGGTGGTGGTGGTGCCCCTTGGCCACCATCTTATATTCTTCCTCCTAGCCCTTCATATGTGCCATGGTAACAAGACCTTACCCTCTCGTAGTTATCACAGAGCTGTTCAGCCAATAAAATGCTTTTCTGTGCACTGTCTCACTTGGTTCCACATCACTGGCCTGTGAGGGGGGCAGGAGAATCAGCATCAGACCTACTGAAAGAAGGACATCCAGGGAAGTAAAGTGGCCTGTCCAATGTCACACAGATTATCAGTGAGAGTGCTAGGACTCCATTAGAACTTTTCTCAGTGCAAGATATGAATTCCCCCCACAATATCACTATAAAGCTCTCTTTCTCAGGAGAGGAATGGTGGAGAACCACGTCTTCCTTCCTCGAGTGCCCTTCCTCCCTAACCTACACTGGAGTGGTCTTATCAGAACTCTCTTTCACTGGTTCCTGATCTTCCGTGGCCTTCTACGTGCAGGTATCATTTAAGGCAGTGGAGCTCAAAGCTCATTAATTGTCACAATTCCCCTGGTGAACTTTAATACCTCTCCCAACTCCTCTTCACCTCTGATAATGGCAGAATCCTGGTCCCAACCCCTTCTTGACTTTGGCTAATATTTTGACCCTGTTGCAGGTCAGGATCTCCAGGAGGCAGACTCTGAGACATAGTTAGGACTGCAATAGGTTTATTGAGAAGTGATTGTGGTGAAAGAAAAAGAGCAGGATTGGGCACAGGAGCCATCAAATGGCGTGCAGATCTGATAAAGTTCCTGCCAGTCCAGTGGAGAGTCCTGTAGCAGAGAGCCTGTTAGAGGAGCACTCATTGGGTGTAAATGGCCAGGTCCTGTACTACTGCCTTGCTCAGTTACTGTCCGGGCGCCTCCTGAGAAGAGTGTGACCTTGGCTTGCAAGCTGAAGAGGCTAACAGCTGGAGGTTGTCTGTTCCCCACAGCCCTGACAGATGGGCAGTGACTCTTCTTTTAAAAGCAGGTCTGAGCTGTACATTTCCATCCATGCCACAGACGTCTTTTAGTACATTGATTAGTGTTGGTTAATTGTTTTGTGTTTTTAGGTCTTACTCAGTAACTACAGTGAAGCCTTAAGAGTCAGGACCATTAAAAAAACTCATTCTGCAAAGCAGCCCAGTAGATTTCCTATTAGGTTATTAGTTGAATAGGAGAAAAAAATAATTGAGTGCCTCTGGAAAAAAAAAAGATGTTGATCTTCAAAACATCCACAGAAGAGAGATAAATATTACCTCTCTTGGTAACTTGACATGTTGCAACTAAGAACAAATGATACACATGAGCTTTATTTAAAATTTAGTTAAGCTTCACGCTTTTTGGTCTGTTAGGTGGCAAATATTTAATGTACTAGTGGAAGCAAATTCTTAAGGTTTATACTTTGGAAGATGAATAGGTCTAAGTCAGTCACAACTCTCAGATTTAGATTTGATTGACTAACAGGTACAACCTTGCAAAAGAAGCTGGCTGTGTTCTTGGGCGATGGTCTGGTCGTGATGTAGGTTACCAGCCCTTAGGCTTTTCTTTGTTTCCATGAGGGCTGCCACAGAACTGGCCCTAAACACTCCTGCAGCACTCTCAAGCTCAGGGAATGAATTCAGGGTCTGATGAGTGCCATCAGAAATACATTTTGCAGGAAGAGATAGTAATTGGAATTGTTGTGAATCTAGCCAGATATTTTGTATCATCCTTGTGCAGTATTACCGCATGTTAGATCTTCCTGTCGTTGTTTAGAAGTAACAGCTAAAGCAATCATTCCTACATACTTCATTTTGACAGTGCAAAAGCTTTAAAATATGTTTCCCTGATGGCAAAATATGCTTGATAACCAGAGAGAACTATCCTTTAAAAAGAAGTTTTTAGTGCACAAACAGCTGTCTTCCATTTTTGGCATACAAAGGGAACAAATAAAATGACTAATCTCACTAAGTATTACAATAAAAGTGCTGATAAAACCTTAACTATATACTTCACATCTTTAGTAGCCCTGTAATTACAGCTCCAGTTTTAAAAAAAAAAAAGAACAACACAAAACCACAACAACTTCTAGAGCACATTTAATTGCTATTTTCACTTATCATTGTCCTTCCTCCCACAGGAGTGTTGTACACTGACCCCCAATATCAGTCATTTATCTGTCCCGGAAAGGTAATGTGTTATTGAATACGACATCTTTATTTAATGTCATTTCTATTATCCTAGCAGATACTCTGGAGGATAACTAATAGTGCTTGATCAGAATTGGGGCTTGGACAACTTAGTAAATATCATGCTGCCATCTATACTTTATTAACTGTCAACCTGCATTGATTTTTATCTTTTCCTGTACAAATAAATAAGTTTTGTGAATTGTGTATCAGTGAAGCAGAAGCCTAACAATAATCTCCAGGACATTATATTTAGAAAATGTTCATTTAAAAATATGTTTAGGGTTACCAAGGGATAAATAAAGGAGATTTTTTTTTTAAATCAAGTTTACCTCTGTATTACTTAATATATTTAGGAATTGTTCCTCAAAAAATCATCAGGGCTGTAGGTAAGTTTGCAGTCATATCTTCTTTTCCTAACATGTTTTCTTTTTTTCTTTTCTTTCCTTCTTGCTTTTTTTTTTTTTTTTTTTAGATGGAGTCTGTTGCCCAGGCTGGAGTGCAGTGGTGCAGTGGCGTGATCTCTGCTCACTGCAACTTCTGCCTCCCAGGTTCAAGTGATTCTCATGCCTCAGCCTCCCGAGTAGCTGAGATTACAGGAGCATGCCACAGTGTCCGGCTAATTTTTGTATTTTTAGTAGACAGGGGGTTTCACCATGTTGGCCAGGCTGGTCTTGGACTCCTGACCTCAGGTAATCCGCTTGCCTCGGCCTCCCAAAGTGTTGGGATTACAGGTGTGAGCCATCGCGCCTGGCTTCCTAACATGTTTTCGTTTTCGCATTTCCTCTTAGAATCCTGTAATGAGCTGGAGATGGGAAAAGGGATTTATGTTTCTGATCTTTTTTGAGACCCACTGGTGGGAGAGTAGGTGTTGTGACCAGTGTCTGTGGTGGCCTCTATAATTCTTAGTCCCACCTTGGACATCCTTGTTGGTTTACCGCATTAGGATGTTGGCCCTTCCCAGGAGGGCCTGTGGAGCCTACAGCCACATTCCTGCAGGTTGCAGCTGCAATGCTTAATCCTGCCAGTCTGATTGTACAGAGGACAACATCCTAGGGATAGTTAGGAGCACAGAGTCAGATGCTGGGTCTCCCACTTAGAAAGTGAATGACCTTGGGCAATTTTGCATAGCTTTTCTAATTCTTAGTTTTCTTACATGTATAGCAGGGATACTACTACTACATCACTATGAGAAAAAATGAGATAATATGTATGAAGCTCTTAGCACACTGCCTGGCACAAAGAAAGCATTCAGAAAGTGATGGCTATATTTATTATTTTGACAAACTAACAGGAGACTCAGACTACAATGCAGCACATCCGGAAAAATGTTTAGACACAGGAAGCTATTCTGGAGAAACGGCTTACATTAAGATTCTTTTGGCTGTAAATAAATGAAACCTTCTTTGAACTAGCTTCCACCAGAAGGGGACTGAATGAAAGTCATAGGACAAAGATGAAAGGTAGAGTAAGCCTCACAGGGTGGGGCTGGGAGCTAGAAGACACAGCTGGGCTACTCTATCTTTTCATATCATTGTGGCCTTCCCATCTCTGCCTCTGTCTATGCTTCTATTCCCTCCCGCCCCATCTTGACCAAATTCCTCTGCTTACTCATCTTGCGTATGACTCCAGTGGCCTTCCCGACAGCACTGATAGCAACTGGCTTGTGTGTGTCTTGATACACAATTTGTGAGGGTCTGATTGGCCCAGCTCATCTGTTTGAGCTGGACCACATGAGTCATAAGCCACTGTCTAGCTAAAGGATTGAGTTCTCTTTGGTCAGTTGTTCATCATGATCCAGTCATGGCCCATGCAGTTAGGATCATATGGGAGGATAGAGCTGCCTCTTTGAGACCAGTGGGCAGAGCAAGTTTTCTTGAAAAGATTAGGAATATCTAGTACAGTTTTCCTGAGAGACTTGACAACCCTGCTGCTGGCAGTTTTGGTAATTTAGTCCTAATGACAAGGACCCAGTTATGGAGAAGTAGAGAAGTCCTAAAAACTGGTGGTGTCTCTATTTCTCTCCCCAAATGTGGCTGCTGTCAAGGTAATTGCTCAGTGAAGAAGTGTTTCTCTATCTGTGCCTTTCAGGGCAGAAGGTCAGAATGGGAAGGACTATGCCAGATTTTTCCAAGCATAGGAAAGAGCAAGTAAAGAGACTGGGGATGGAGATGGGAGGAGGCTAGGGGTAGAGACAGTTCATGTGGGTAAGGATGCTAAATCAGTGTGGCTAACTTGTTGAGGAACTGTGACTCCTCAGGGAGGTCAGAGAAAAGCAGGCGTGGGAAGTCCTTTAGGCTCAGGGAAGCGGCTGACCCAAGAGGGGGAATACATTCTAAATTCCTCTGGCTCAGAGCCCCAGGGGCCTGGTTTTTCTCTCTGTTCTGACAAGGGAGGTGGCTGTTTGCCTGGCGGAGCTGCTCACTGCAAGCTGCAGCTGTGCCTCATTCTCCCATGTGACATTGAGTTCTCTAGAGAGCTGGACCAGGGCAGCTGGAACAGGTTAGTAAAGACAAGAATTCCCCAGGTTTGCAAATCCTAAACCAAACAAGGAGTTCTTCACGTTCTCCCCAAGGAGGAATGGTTTGGAGTCACTGACTACAGTTAAAATGCAAAAGAAATTCTGTTGCTGTGTAGATATTTGGAATAGGACTTAGCCCTTGAAGTAATTGATAAACACCTAAAGTCCTCGCTCCTGGTCTTGCCCAAAAGTCTTCACATTTTCACTTTGGTTGGGGGAGGTGGTAGCTTGATTATGACAAAGTCTCCTGGTCTCATTTAGTTGCCTTTTAGCAAATAATGTGACCCGTTGTGCCAAGTGGATGGGAAGGGAGCTTCTCTTCTTCCCTGGGCAGTAACCAAATGATCTTAGACAAGAGAACTAGCAATTCAGGTTTTGGATCAGTGCTTTTGTGCCCATGACAGAGAAGGGAGAGGGTGATGGACAGCAACATGGCGAGGAGGGGAAGTCCACAGAAAGCGGTCGCCAGCAGATTGAAGCAATGATAATTAAAATAACAACAATAATAGGTACTATTTATTTAGCACCTACCATTAAGCCTTTGCACACATTTATTTCTCCACAAGCCCTGCAAATTAGCTATTAAAATATCTGTTGTACAGATGAAGGAACTTAAACTCAGAGTGATTAAATAACTTGCCCAAATCCAGACAGTGGCTAAATTGGAGTCTGAGACCCAGGCTATCTGATACCAATGTCCATGGAAGTTCTGCTACCATTCGCTGATTCTCCAGATTGAGATGCTAAAAATAATAAAGATGATACAAACAATTAAAAAATGAAAGAAGTTTCACTTAGAGGTCTGGATGAGAGAAAGAAAGAAGACGAGACACTAAGTCAGCCAGAATGGGAAGAGAGAGGCACAGGAAGGGCAGCCATGGTCCGGGATTTGAGTGTAGCATAGATTCACTGAAAAGTTCAGGTCGTCTGGGTTATCTGGGCATGTGGGTTTAGGACCCCTTTGCTAGGGAAAAAAATAAAGCTTGGTTGGAGGGTGCCAAGAAAAGGTGGAAGATAAATCCATATACTTTTCCCAGGATTGCCTACATTCCAGAAAAGTTGAAAAGGAGTGTTCTTTAGAGTCCAAGAAGAAAAATCAGCAAGAAGAAAAATGCCTTTAGGCATTTTTTTTCAAAACTAAAAAGCAATGTATTTATCTTTGCCAGCATTCAAGTAACTAGAAGTATTCTGGATGGTGCTACCTTTCAAAAAGCTCTGAGTAGGCGCACAGGTGCAATGCCAAATGCAACAGCTGAGAGGCCACCTCCCCACGCCCCTGGCCATACCCCCTGCTCTATCCCCTCCAGAGCAGCAATGCTAACAGCTGACCTACTGAAACATGCAAATCTAATGTTACATGACAGGGACTAATCCATGTGTGAACTTCTGAAAAGTGAACTCTTCTCTTTTGGGCACTTCAGGTTTTCATTGGAAAAATCATATTGTGTTGAGAAAAATTTATAGAGACATCTTTGTGTTCTGCTAATTAAGTAGAAAAGTCCTAAATTTCTCTATTTGTCAATCTTTATGAAGTTTTCCCCAGAATATAAGTCTCTCCATTGGGAATACAATAAGTGAGGAGAGCTCAGGGACTGAAGTTTTCATCATAAAGAGTGATGTCTTACTACAAAGAGTGTCAGCAAAATCTTAAAACACTTTGGTTTATTTTTAATGGCAAGACAGTGTCTATATATGATCATGACCCCTCCAACTGTATGAATTGCTACACAATGTGCCATGTTCCTTTGTGACTCCAGGGATGAGCTTATTGAGACATGGAGCAGTGTACAATGTGAGGCACATCATTTTCTAGACTGTATTCTGTAAAAACTACTCCCAAGATAAGTTCTTTGAAAAGAGGGTATCATAGTTAAATCAAATTGAGAATTGCCTCATATAAAAAGATAATCTCTTGCAGGTTCATGATATGCCCTCTTTTCCACAGAGCCTAGACCAGGTCTCGGAATTCTTTCAACGTAGTGCTCTAGTAAGCTCTACTAATTGACTGGTTTTGGTAGAGGAACGGAAACTACTTACTGTCCTTTTTCTACTCCGGTCTAGTAAGTTTAGAAGCACTTAAAAATTGAATAAGGACAAAATCAGGGGCTGCTCTGTGGCTTAGGACACCAGGGAAGCTATAAAAGAGAGTGCTAGCCCTTTTGTCTAAAGTCTTGTGTGGGAGAGTGTTATTTACCAACTGAATCTATAATAGCAGAAGTTTTGTTCTGATAATGGGTTAGATAACAAAATGCCTTTGGGTGTTCCTGGGCACAGAGAGAGCTGGACTTCCTAGCAAAAGCGGTTGACCAGGAGACAGGTAGACAACCCAGCAGGTAGTACTGCTACAGAATGCAATGTATGAATACAACTTTTCTCCAGGAATTGTATGGAATACTGCCACATCAACACACTAAGGAAGAAAAATTACATAATTATGTCAACAGATTCAAAAAAAGCATTTGACAAAATCCAATAGCAATTAATGATAAAAACTCTCATAAAACTAGGAATAGAGGGAGAACTTCCTCAACTTGATAAAAAATACCTGCAAAAACCCTACAGCTAATACCATACTTCATGCTGAGAAACTTGAAGCTTTCCCACTGAGATCAAGAATAAGGCAAGGATATTCCTTCTCACCACTGCTTTTCTCAATATCATATTGGAAGTCCTAGCTAATGCAATAAAAGAAGAAAATGAAATAAAAGATATATGGATTGATCAGGAATAAATAAAAGATTGCTCACAGATGATATGATTGTCTGTGAAGGAAATCTGAAAGAATCAGCAAAAAATAAAAATAAATGAAAATAAAAAAAGATCCTGGAACGGAGTGTTGACAGTAAGGTTGCATGATACAAGGTTAATATTCAAAAGTCAATTGCTTTCTTATATACTAGCAATAAACAGATGGAATTTAAAATAAAAACACAATACTATTTACATTCACATGCAAGGAAATGAAATACTTAGGTATAAATCTAACAAAATATGAACAAAAGCTCTATGAAGAAAACTAAAACTCTGGTGAAAGAAATCACAGAAGAACTAAATAAGTGGAGAGATATTCCATGTTCATATAGAGAGCCCAGAAATAGACCCACATAATACAGTCAACCAATCTTTGACAAGAGCAAAGGCAATACAGTAGAGCAAAGATAGTCTTTTCAACAAATGATGCTGGAAAAATGAACATCAATATCCAAAAAAAACAATGAATCTAGACACAGTTCTTACACCCTTCACAAAATAAACTCAAAAGAGATCACAGACCTAAAAGTAAAATGCAAAACTCTAAAACTCCTAGAAGATTAACACAGGAGGCAATCTACATGACCTTGGGTTTGGCAATAATTTTTTTTTATATACACCACCAATGGCATGATCCATAAATGAAGGAATTGGTAAGCTGGATTTTAGTAAAATTAAAAACTTCTGCACTGCTAAGAAAATGAGAAGACAAGTCACAGACTGGGAGAAAATATTTGCAAAATACATCTTTGATAAAGGATTGTTATTCAAAATATACAGATATATTTTAAACTCAGCAATAAAAAACAAACACCTCAGCTAAAACATGGGCCAAAGAACTTAACAGACACCTCATCAAAGAAGATATACAGATGGCAAATATGCCTGTGAAGTGAGGCAGCACATCATATGTCATCAGAGAAATGCAAGTTAAAACAACAACAGATACCACTACACACTTATTTAACTGTTCGAAATCCAGAACACTGACAACACCAAATGCTGGTAAGGATGTGGAGCAACAGGAACTCTCATTCATTGCTGGTGGGAACACAAAATGGTACAGCCACTTTGGATGGCAGTTTGGCAGCTTCTTAGTAAACAAAACATACTTTTACTGTACAATCTAGCAATCACTGTCCTTGGTATTTGCCCAAAGTAGTTGAAAATTCATGTCCACACAAAACTCTGCACAGAGATGTTTATAGAAGGTTCATTCATAATTGCCAACACTTGGAAGCAACCAAGATATCTTTTAGTCGGTGAATAGGTAAATAAAATGTGGTACATCTAGACAATGCAATATTGTTGAGTGCTAAGATGAAATGAGCTATCAAACCATGAAAAGACATGGAGGAATCTTAGATGCATATTACCAAATGAAAGAAGCCAATCTGAAAAGGCTACATACTGTATGATTCTAACTATACAGCATTCTGTAAAAGGCAAAACTATGGAGACAGTAATAGGATCAGTGGTTTCAAGGGGTTAGTAGGGAGCATGGGATGAATCGACAGAAAAGAGAGGATCTTTAGGGCAGTGAAACTACTCTGTATGTTGCTATCATAATGAATTCATATCATACATTTTTCAAAACCCATAGAATGTATAGGACCAAGGATAAACCCTAATATAAACTATGCACCTTGGGTGACAATGTAGGTTCACTGATTGTAACAAATGTACCACTCTGCTGGGGGAACATTGACAGTAAGGGAGTGTGTATGTGTGTGTATAGGGGAGGAGGGAGTATATGGGAAATCTCTGTATTCTCTGCTCAATTTTACTGTGAACTTAAAGCTGTTCTGGAAAAATATGGGAAATCTCTGTATTCTCTGCTCAATTTTACTGTGAACTTAAAGCTGTTCTGGAAAATAGTCTATTTAGTAAAAAAAACTATATATTTAAAAATATAATTATTATTCTCATACACATTCTTTGTCCTGTTTTCTCATTTCTTTTTCTAGCAATCCTACTAGTCAGGCATTGAACTTCTTGGCTTAACCTTCTAATTTTATTTCCTTTTCTTTCCATTTCCCATTTTTTTTGTCTTTTTGTTTTACACTCTGGGAAGTAGCTCATTACATTCCAAACTTCTATTGATTTGTTTCCTGTAGTATTTTAAAATTTCCATAATAAATAAAAAACATCTCTGAGTTTTTTTCCCCTCATTCCCTGTGTCCCCTGACACAGATTCTGTTTTTTATTTCATGGTTGCAGTATCTTTTCTTATGTATATATGTTGATGTTTATCATGGTTTTATTTTTATATTTTATCCTTTTTCCTGAAATATCTGGGGTTCTGTTAAGTTCTAGTTTTTAATGTCTATTTCTTTTTTACATTTCAAGCTTTCCTCCTATGTCTGGAGTTTTTGTCTCTCCATGTATAGTTAAGAGTGAGGCACCATAAAGCTGGCTGGGAACTAAGTTCAGAGTGTTATTGTAGATGATAGTGATGGCAGCTGCAGGCTGCCTGGAGAGGCCACTGCTATCACACCAGTGGCTGCAGGGAGGGCACGGGAAGGTGGTGGACAGCTGTCCTGCAGCCCACAGCACTGGGAGCTACTGCTATGGGGCTCAGCTGGGTTGCCTGCTGGTGGGGGGTGGGGGAGCAGCGTGGCAGGGGACCAGTGCGGTTGGGCAGACAGGGGCCCTGAGGTGGAGGTGGGCCCGGGGCGGTGCCATACTTGTGCATGGAGTGTGAGAGTCGGCCCTAGGGCGTGGAACTGGGGTCATGATTTGGAGGCCCAGGGTGGGAAATGGGAGTGGTGCCTGCTTTGGGGACCTGGCCAATGGTGCAGCCACTGTGCCCACCCTGTGGAGGGCGCCGGGTTCCTGTATCTCAGGAGGAGGCTGTGTTCACGGCCACCCAGGTCTGCGTCCCCAGGGTCCACCCCACATTGGGTGACTGCCAAGCCTGACACTCCCAATGGCTGGGCCAGGGCCGCAATCCGCTAAACCCTGGGCCAGCCCTGAATGCTGTGGGAATCAGGGAGCTCATGGCAATGTGGCCCCTGCCCCCGATGCTGGCCAGGGCACAGCGAGCACCTGGAGTGCCCACCCCAGGCTGTTAGGGGGTGTGGCTGCGGCTGCATGCCCACTGAGCTGGAGGGGGCTGGGATCAGGCAGGAGCCTTCCCCCCATCCCCTGAAGCCCCCCACCTCTGGGTAGCTGCAGCCTCCCAAGTCCTGGCTGTGGACTGGGCCTCTTTGCACTGTTGGGGGCCCAGGAAGTCCCCCACCTTGCCCTTGCAAACCCTGAGGTGCCTGCTCCCACTGCCTGGCCTCTCCCCACTACCAGCGCCCTCTCAGATCGTGGAGAATGGTTGGGGCTGAGCCTGGGCACTGTCACAGTCTAGCTGGGTGGGCGTGTGCTCAGGGAAGTGCTGACACAACAGCCCCCTGCTGTCTTGGCCCCCTCCGGACTTTGAGTGCTGACAAGCCTGAGGGCAGGGAAACCGAAGGGGTCACTGAAGGTGGCTGGGAGCTGGCTTGCAGGTGCCCGTTGGTGTGAGCAGCCTGGGTGCCATGGACAGTGGCAGGAAGCAGACAGGCTCCTGGATGGAACAGGGCAGGTCCCCAGCGAGGCCCCACCTTCAGGCCCCTCCCGGGCCTGAAGGTGGGGGACTGGGCTGCCAGTCCCACAGACTGGAGTGGGGACTTGTGGTGCCTTTTCTGAGACCTCCCATGGCCACCCATGGACTAATTGGCAGGCACTCCTCTGAGGCTCATAAAAGCCCTGGGCTCAGCCAGAGCAGAGCAGATGACAGAGAGACAACAGGACGACCACCTGCAGAGAGGAGCTACCCTCTCTTCTAGGAGCTGAACACTCATTGGGAGATCCTGGCTGTGGAAAGGAGCTACCCACTGTGGTTCCCCTCTGAGCTGTTCTGTTGCTCAATAAAGCTCCTCTTCCTCTTGCTCACCTTCTACTTCTCTGCGTAACTCATTCTTCCTGGTTGCAGGACAAGAACTCAGGAGTGATGAGGTTAAAAGAGCTATAACACAAACAGGGCTGAGACATGCCCCTTGCTTGGCATGTTGCAGGTGAAGAGAAGGAGAGAAGAGCTGTGGCCCTTTGGGGTGCCCAGTCCTGGGGGCTCCCCAAGCCAGGGCTGTGACTCCTTCCTTGGGGCCCTGGTGTCTCCAAGCTTCCAGGTGCCACCATGTTCCCTGGAGCCAGCCGTGGAAGCTGCTTGTGGTTTGTCTGGTCCATCTGTAGCCTGACAGAGAGCTGGTGCCCATGCTGGTACCTGGAGCTGCCCACTCTGCTGTAGCAGCCACACAGAGGTTTCCAGCCAGAAAAGTGATGCCCCAAAGATCCCATAACAATAGGACAGAGAGTTAGCTTTTCTGTTAGTTGGGCCACAAATATTAGTAAAAATGGCTTTTTAAGTATGTGAGTTTATTTAGTTTTTTTTTATTCATAGAAGGATTCTCCAATTTGTTGCCTTGCAGGTATCAGCTTAGTTGCCAGTGTTCTGACAGGGGCCGGGGGTGTGTGGTGGGGTCTCATCTTTTTATTTACAGACTTTCACTCAACCTCCCAGTTTTAGTCTCATGGATCATCTTTAGCCTCTCTCTTGACCTTTGCTGGGCTGGGCAATTCCATGTCTAGGAGGTTCTCTGGTTTATTTTCTCCAAAGAATGAACCATCTGTGTTTTGGGGGGTGAGAAGGAATAGTCAGTGGGGCTTGGACATCTAATCCTATGCAGATTTGAAGCCAGTCCTTTTCTGCTCCGTATCTCATCTCCACTTTCTGTGGAACTCTTTGGAGAAGATTCTGGAGTGAATTTTTGGTATCCAGATAAAATCCCCAGCTGTAGAGACTGAGTTTCAGCTTTTTCTGTTCTACTAAGGCAATCACCACGCTTTCATCTACTTTTCATCTTGAAAAAACAAATGACATTGCCTACTCTTAAATTCTCTTTGTAACTTTTCGCTTTTTAATAGGAGACAAGATGAACACATGATTTCAGTCCACCATGTTTAGCCATGGATAATTTGCTTTCAAATCTATATAGTTTTTAATGTCAAGGGAAAATGCTCAGTTTGTGAAAAAGTTAAAAGACAAAACTGTGAAAGGAAGCATACCAAGGTTTATTTCTGGGCTGTGAAATTATTAGTGATCAGTTACTATTTTGTTTAAAAAATCTTTTCTGCATTTGCTAAATTTTCTATAATAAGTAGATAGGCACTTCCATGAGAAAACAACTTAAAAATACATTTACAAATCTATACTGATGCTTACATTAGCTCAACAAGGTCAACTTTATTTGCAGTGACCTGAAGAAGGAAAAACTGTGTATTTTCTTCATGCCAAATATTGAAAACTTCTAATAATAATTAAATGTATGTGGTAAACAAGTTATAATCTTTCTGATAAGAAATGGTAAATTTTCTTTTCACTATTAATGTGAATTCAATTTCTATAGACAATGGTTAGCAATATATATTTTAATATTGTATAACTGGTAGGTATTAAAGATCTAATGTAAGAATGTACCCATACAGTATGGTTACTTTGATATTAGAAGGTACTTTACAATACCTGACTGTAATCTAAGAGTATTCCAAAATGGGCTATAGGAAATATCAGCTTCATCTGATTCTCTGCAAAGAAATGTTTGCAAATTGCTACGTAGTATTTTACTTTCCTGGAGTAATAATTCACATTAGGGAACTGAAGCCTTGGAGTATACTGTGGTAAAGAAACGTGGCCAATTTTATTGATTTAACTGTTTGAATAAGAGTTTTTGAAACTTATTTTGACTGTGAAACTCTTTTTCCCCTAACAAAATCCCTCCCTGTAATCCTGGCCATTATCATTATTGTTGTTATTATTATTGCCACTTAAATTTAAATGTCAATGTTTGATTTATTTCAGGCAATAATGATGTCCTTTAGGCAGAGAGATTATGAAGCTACACTTGACTTTTCTGGTTTGGTAGACTCGAACCATTCAATTTATTTAATGACTGAGTAAAGTAAAAGTAACTATGTTGGATAGGTCCTCCATTGCTTTAGGCAGGAAGCAGGAAAATATTTTACTGTTCTTGTGTTGTGGGATGGAGTAATTTCCTCATTTTGTTTTCCTTTGTTTTTGGATAAGGCTTAGAAGGTCAATGGTTCCAAGTTGTTTCCCAGCAGCCATGGCATTTTGTAAAGCCTGAAGCATCTTGTGGGAGTGTATTTGCTGAAATATATCTGTAGGTGCTGGTTATTGTCAAATTGTACGGCTGGAGCCCTGAGATATGAAGGTTTATTGTCTAATTTTCAAGTAAACACAATTTTAATGAAAGTAATCATTTAGGGATTTTCTTTAGCACATTTGCTTTCTATGTCTGGACTCCTTTTATTAAAGGAAATGGGAAAATAATTTGGGAATCTAAAATAAATCAGACTTTATCTGTTGATACTGTTAAACTGGACCATCTGAGCATAAAAATGGTGGGATTTACAATAAAATAAATTGCTTGGAAATAATTGGCTCTTCTAAAGCAGTTTTTCAAAGCCTCACCCTCTAGGTAGTCCTTTCATAGTGGGAGGCCACTGGGTTTATTGCAAAGTTTGAGCGTCTAGACAGACAGGTTGCAGTTCCGCTAAACAGCTCTGAGATATTACTATTGGTACTATTAATAGCAACTTTTATTGAGGGCTTAGTGTATGCTAGTTATTGTGCTACAGGCAATACATGCATGAGCTCTTTTAATTTTTACTACACCGCATCAGAGAATTGGACTAGAAGACTCCTCATCTTTCTTCCAGCATTAAATATCTCAGGAAATATGTCTCAGCTGCCAGACCTTTGTTCCACTCTGGGGAGATGGGGAAGTCAGGAAGCAAAGGAATCTTATCCTCACTAAAAGGGGTGTGTAGACAAACTCAAGAGCCTGAGTTGGAACTCGGAACCATTTTCCATTCCAAACCAATACATAATCTAGTATAACATATATTATAATCAGATGGCTTAAGTGGGCTTTTCTGGTGGCCCAAATGTCTGATAGCTATTAAAATTTATATAGCATTGTTTTCTTGAATCATAGTCTGTTTCAGTTGGGTAGGGGAAGAGGTGGCTTGTATTGGTTTGTCCAATACAAGCCATTGTATTGGGATTCACAGGACCATTCTGTCATGAGGGTAACTGGGCAGGCAGAATTCTGTTTACGTATTTTAAACACAAGTTATTTCATCCTACGTGTAAGAAAATTGGGCAGTGTGTGTCACTCCCAAGTGGGTCACTCCTTCTTCTGATGTGCAGGCACGATAGAACTCACCATCTATCCTTTATCTTCCTAAAAAGGTCTCTTACAAAACACTCAGAGGGAACTTGCAGAATTTGTAGGAAAACTGAGCTGAATGTTTATTGAACTCTGTTACTTTTCTGATATCTTTTTTTTACTGTCACCGTTTGACTGGTTATCTTCTGAAAGACTACTGGAAAGAATTCTTTGCTTAGTCCCTATTAGGGTTTTAATGATTTCTTTCTTACTTACCCCATTAGGAAATATTAACAACTGCATGTTAAATAGTTAGCCAAATAAGAAAGATAAAAATGAATCAGTGTTTAAATTACATCTGCTGAGTTTAAATTGTTTAGTAGGCAAAGGCTTCCTTATCTTTCAAATGTGAAGCCTTATTAGAAAACCAGATATATTTTTTTTCAAGCAGCTTCAATACTTTGGCAGTTCTTGGAGATTGGCTGGACCGTTCAGTTTGAAGCAGACGGATTTACTAGGGCCCCAGATCATACAGCCAAGGGTTTATAGAGATTCTGGCACTTCTAACAATCACGAAAAGGCAGCCCTACCCAAAATGCCAAAGTGCGAGCAGAGGGACTGTGACAGGGCCTCTTACACGGCTACAGAAATCCCACAATTAGAGATCTATTATTTTGGCTTATGATTTTGTCACCTAGTAAATTGTAAAAACCCTGTGTGAGAGTCAGCCTTGTGAGTTTATCAAAAACTTTACTGGGAGCAGCATTTCATGTTGATGATTAGGACAAAACTGGACAGCTAGGGCTGGAGACGGGGAATTGACAGTGGTCGGCACATTGGCGGGAGGAAGGAGGGAAGGCTGAGAAAAGGCAGCTGATGAGGAGCGGAAGGCTACAGATAAATTTTACCTATTTCATTCATTTCTTTATTTCACAAATATTTTTTGAGAATCTACTGTGTGTGAAGCACTTTGTTAAGGGCTAGGGAAGAAATAATTGGGCTTCTGGAAGTTCTGACTGTGGGGGAGAGGCAGCCCTGTCAACAGGTAGTAACGGCACTATGTAAGAAGTGTCACAGATGGAGCAGGCAGCGAGAAGGGGAGGATCCCAAAGGAGAATGTGTGTGTAGCAGGGTCACAGGGAGCCATCTCGAGATGGTGATGTCTGAATTTTTTTCTTAAAACATAAATAGAAATGTTTACCCAGATGAGAAGCCACTGTAGGCTGAGAGACAGCCTGGGCAAAGGGCACTGACTGAGAGGTAGCCCGGTTGTATTAGTCTGTTCTCACAATGCTATAAAGAAATAGCTGAGACTGGGTAATTTATAAAGAAAAGAGGTTTAATTGGCTCTTGATTCTGCAGGCTGTACAGGAAGCAAGGCAGCATCTGCTCGGCTTCTGAGGAGGTGTTGAGAAACTTACAATCATAGCGGAAGGCAAAGGGGAAGTGAGGCGTCTTACATGGCAGGAGCAGGACCATGAGCATGGAGGGGGTGCTACATGCTTTTAAACAACCAGATCTCACTGGAACTCACTATTGTGATGACAGCACCAAGGGGGGATGGTGTTAAACCATAAGAAACCGCCCCCATGATCCAATCACCTCCCACTAGGCCCCACCTCCAACACTGGGGATTACAATTGAACATGAGATTTGAGTGGAGACACAGAGCCAAACCATATCACTGAGCAAAGGGTGCAGGCGTAAGAAAGAGTTTGCATGGGGGTTGAGGCTGAAACTCAGGCTGAAACACTGTGGAAGACCTCTTCATTAGGGAGTTAGGACTTGTTTCTGTAAGCAATAGGGAGGTTCTAACCAAGGAAGGGGCCTGACCAGGAGCTGGTTTTTTTGAAAAGATCAACAAAATTGATAGACCTCTCAATAATACAAATAATAATTTGTATTACTGAGAGATGGCCCTGGTCACCGTGAAATCTATGGATTGATGGGAGGGAGTGCATAGAGACTGATCACAGGGGCAACGGTGCAGTTTTGACCATCTCGTATTTCTGGCATGTCCTAGTTCTTGAGAGTACTTTACAAAGAGGACTGTGTAAAAGCTGTGTCTCTATAGCTTGCAAGAACCTCAAGCAGATATTTTCTTGTGTCTGCATTTCAGATGCTTGTTTTTTAAACTATAACTCAAAGACAGGAAGACCTATTAGCATCAGGGAATGCAATGATCTAAGTCTTGGATAATTTAGATAGGATTATGCATAAGTGCTATTATTTGTATATTCCTATTGAACATTTTCAGGATATTATTAACTCATTTGAATAGCCCATCAACACAAGAACTAAGAATAAGGTAAAATTTTGTTAAACTGGAGTCAAAAGTCATTGCTATCCTATTACTGAATCATAATGTTGGTATTTTTAAAGGTCACTTTCAAAGGCACCAAATGATAGGCTTTAACTTCACTAAAACCTTGGTCTCAATATGAAGCCTGTGTTTTAGATGCAGTTTCACAAAATGGTTTTATGTTCGAACCCAAAAGACACACTGATCTAAGGCCCCCATTGTTTTCAGAAGGAAGAAAAATCCTACTGAATCCAAGAGCTCTTGCTGTCCCTTTTGCCCTCACATGAAACGTCTTTGTGGCTCAGACTCAATGAGCTATGGACCTGTGGACCCTGGTGGCAGTCACACAGTGTCAAGGGTAAGAGGCAGTAATGTTTCAGAGAGAACAGCCTTGCAAAAATGAAGACAGAAAGGCAAGCCAGATCTTCTTGCTTTGATTGTGAGATAAAGTTCCAACAGGTGCTGGGACTTAGGTCAAAATTATTAATAGAATGGAAACTCTAATGAGAATAGCAGAGTGATGCTGGGAACTAAGACATGGCTAGCGAGATCTACGCAATCTCAGATGGCATGTTTTTCACAAGGTGTTTCTTGATTCTCCAGCTGTGATTTTCTTTCTTACTTCATTTATATTTTACTTTAGGCAGCAATTTACTCTGCTTTGAATAATATTTGATTTATAGCTCTCAATATGTTATAGATCTAGAAGTTAAGAACTTCCAGAACATGACTTTTTATCATCTGAGTGCAGGACTGTGCCACCATGCAGTGGACTCAGCAAGGAAAGACTAAATCTGGTGACTGACTACTCCATTACATCTACCCATGTATTTACTTATCCCCTCTCTTGTGCAAGATGGGGTTTATGTTGGAGTTACATGATAAGCCCCTGGAGGATGGGGCAGTGTGTTGTTTACATTGGTTTCTTATAGTCCAGGGCCTTCTGTATAGTAGCTGCTCAGTACAGGATGGCTGATGAGGAGTTGGCTTCTGACAGGTTTGATTCCTGCTTCTGTGCTCACAGCATGTGACCTGAGGCAAGCAGTTTAAGCCCCTTTAAATCTCAGATTTCTTACTGGGTTTCTTCCATTAAATAAATTAACGTATTTTTTAAACCCCAGTACCTAGCACCTAGTATGATTGCTACTGTCTACTATTTAATAATTGCCTACTATTATTATAATTGTCCATAGCCTCAAGATTACAATACACTGTGAAAATTTTATTCCATTTTATCACATCTGTATTGGATTACCTTATTTTTACAAAACGGGAACAAAGTACTCTAAAGAATTAACAACATACTAGATACAGCATGCGTTCAAGAGAATACAAAATCATGATTATACTAGCCAAAGAAATGTTGAAAGAAGGAAATGATTCTTTAGACAAGCTGACAAGTTCACTGGAGTCATACAGAGTCCCATCTTAGACTGTTAGCAATAAAAACAATACTGCCTATTTGTATTTTTCAAAGCACTTTCACATTTCTCAAAGTCTCATTATTTGATGGCTGGCAAGATCTGAATTCTCTAGGGAATATCTACAATGAAGTTGACACACAGGCAAATTTCTTGGTGTCCTTGTCTGACAAGGGCATTCTCAGTCTGAGCCTTAGGCTCCCTGTGCAGTTTCAGAGAGAATCTACTTTTCTTCAATCAGTCCCAATGCTTCCTCAGAATATAAGGACCACAGAGTGATTAAGAATGTGGGCTCTGAGATGATCTACTCCCTGCCCCGGGACCTTACCAGTCCCTGGACTAAAAGCTTGTATTCATTTTTAAATTTGGATTTCAAACCAGCTATCAAGATGGTAGGTATTATATTCCTCCTCTTTCTACGAAGGGAAACTGAGCTCAAAAACGTGAAGTAATTTTGGTAACATTACATGGGTCATATGTGGAAAGGCTGGGATTTGAACCCCAGTTGGTCTTACTCCAAAAGCTAGCTCATAACCAACATGCAATGCTGCCTCCCCTGATACCAATCACCAGCTGGATGATATGGGCAAGCCATTAAATCTCCCTGAGCTTTGCATTTCTCATGGGCAAAACTGAGATAATATCTATGTTACAGGATAGTTGTGAGAATAAATTTAGATGACATTTATACACAGGTATTTCTATCTAAAGTAGTCAGACTCTGCTCCCACTTTCCCATGATACCAATATCACAAAACAGCAGGGGACCGTGCATTGATAGCCTGTGTGCATCTAACTCCCAGCTCAGTGCACTGCACAGAATCGGTGCTCAGTAAATGTTTGTTGAACAAATTGAATCAACATTTATATTAACCACTTGCAATGCAGCAAGGTACAGTTTCTCACTTCAAGAAACTCAGTTCTAAACAGAAGGAGAAGGACAAGTATGTAAAAAATGAAACAATGTAGAACATGAATGAGGAGTCAAGAAGATTCCTTGGAAAAGAACTCTGGGAGCTGAGTCTTAGAGAATGAGTGAGAGTAAGTAATGTAAAGAAAGGAAGGAAATTTGCATGTTCAAAGGCATGTGGACATGAGGGCTGTTTTAAGAAGCTCAGGTGGCATTGGGAGAAAAAAGTGCATAGTGAATGGAAATGGGGTGCAGAGCCTTGAAAGCTGTGCTGAGGAATTGGGATTGCAGAAATAAGGTGTAGAGTCCCTGAGAGATCATTTTTTAAAAAAAATTATACTTTAAGTTCTAGTGTACATGTGCACAACGTGCAGGTTACATATGTATACATGTGCCATGTTGGTGTGCTGCACCCATTAACTCATCATTTAAATTAGGTATATCTCCTAATGCTATCCCTCCCCACTCCCCCAATCCCACGACAGGCCCTGGCGTGTGATATTCCCCTTCCTGTGTCCAAGTGTTCTCATTGTTCAATTCCCACCTGTGAGTGAGAACATGCAGTGTTTGGTTTTTTGTCCTTGCGATAGTTTGTTGAGAATGATGGTTTCCAGCTTCATCCATGTCCCTACAAAGGATATGAACTCAACTTTTTTTATGGCTGCATAGTATTCCATGGTGTATATGTGCCACATTTTCTTAGTCCAGTCTATCATTGATGGACATTTGGGTTAGTTTCAAGTCTTTGCTATTGTGAACAGTGCTGCAATAAACATACGTGTGCATGTGTCTTTATAGCAGCATGCTTTATAATCCTTTGGGTATATACCCAGTAATGGAATGGCTGGGTCAAATGGCATTTCTAGTTCTAGATCCCTGAGGAATCGCCACACTGTCTGCCACAATGGTTGAACTAGTTTACACTCCCACCAACAGTGTAAAAGTGTTCCTATTTCTCCACATCCTCTTCAACACCTGTTGTTTCCTGACTTTTTAATGGTCACCATTCTAACAAGTGTGAGATAGTATCTCATTGTGGTTTTGATTTGCATTTCTCTGATGCCCAGTGATGATGAGCATTTTTTCATGTGTCTGTTGGCTGCATAAATGTCTTCTTTTGAGAAATGTCTGTTCATATCCTTCGCCCACTTTTTGATGGGGTTGTTTTTTTCTTTCTTGTAAATTTGTTTGAGTTCTTTGTAGATTCTGGATATGAGCCCTTTGTCAGATGAGTAGATTGCAAAAATTTTCTCCCATTCTGTAGGTTGCCTTTTCACTCTGATGGTAGTTTCTTTTGCTGTGCAGAAGCTCTTTAGTTGAATTAGATCCCATTTGTCAATTTTGGCTTTTGTTGCCATTGCTTTTGGTGTTTTAGACATGAAGTCCTTGCCCATGCCTATGTCCTGAATGGTATTGCCTAAGTTTTCTTCTAGGGTTTTTATGGTTTTAGGTCTAACATGTAAGTCTTTAATCCACCTTGAATTAATTTTTGTATAAGGTGTAAGGAAGGGATCCAGTTTCAGCTTTCTCCATATGGCTAGCCAGTTTTCCCAGCACCATTTATTAAATAGGGAATCCTTTCCACGTTTCTTGTTTTTATCAGGTTAGTCAAAGATCAGATGGTTATAGATGTGTGGTATTATTTCTGAGGGCTCTGTTCTGTTCCATTGGTCTATATCTCTGTTTTGATACCAGTACCATGCTGTTTTGGTTACTGTATCTTTGTAGTATAGTTTGAAGTCAGGTAGCGTGATGCCTCCAGCTTTGTTCTTTTGGCTTAGGATTGTCTTGGCGATGCGGGCTCTTTTTTGCTTCCATATGAACTTTAAAGTAGTTTTTTCCAATTCTGTGAAGAAAGTCATTGGTAGCTTGATGGGGATGGCATTGAATCTATAAATTACCTTGGGCAGTATGGCCATTTTCATGTTATTGATTCTTCCTATCCATGAGCATGGAATGTTCTTCCATTTCTTTGTGTCCTCTTTTATTTCATTGAGCAGTGGTTTTTAGTTGTCCTTGAAGAGGTCCTTCACATCCCTTGTAAGTTGGATTCTTAGGTATTTTATTCTCTTTGAAGCAATTGTGAATGGGAGTTCACTCATGATTTGGCTCTCTGTTTGTCTGTTATTGGTGTATAGGAATGCTTGTGATTTTTGTACATTGATTTTGTATCCTGAGACTTTGCTGAAGTTGCTTATCAGCTTAAGGAGATTTTGGGCTGAGACAATGGGGTTTTCTAAATATACAATCATGTCACCTGCAAACAGGGACAATTTGACTTCCTCGTTTCCTAACTGAATACCCTTTATTTCTTTCTCCTGCCTGATTGCCCTGGCCAGAACTTCCAACACTATGTTGAATAGGAATGGTGAGAGAGGGCATCCCTGTCTTGTGCCAGTTTTCAAAGGGAATGCTTCCAGTTTTTGCCCATTCAGTATGATATTGGCTGTAGGTTTGCCATAAATCACTCTTAATATTTTGAGATACGTCTCATCAATATCTAATTTATTGAGAGTTTTTAGCATGCAGGGCTGTTGAATTTTGTCAAAGGCCTTTTCTGCATCTATTGAGATAATCATGTGGTTTTTGTCTTTGGTTCTGTTTATATGCTGGATTACATTTATTGATTTGTGTATGTTGAACCAGCCTTGCATCCCAGGGATGAAGCCCACTTGATCATGGTGGATAAGCTTTTTAATGTGCTGCAGGATTCGGTTTGCCAGTATTTTATTGAGGATTTTTGCATTGATGTTCATCAGGGATATTGGCCTAAAATTCTCTTTTTTTTGTTGTGTCCCTGCCAGGCTTTGGTATCAGGATGATGCTGGCCTCATAAAATGAGTTAGGGAGGATTCTCTCTTTTTCTATGGATTGGAATATTTTCAGAAGGAATGGTACCAGCTCCTCCTTGTACCTCTGGTAGAATTCGGCTGTGAATCCATCTGGTCCTGGACTTTGTTTGGTTGTTAGGCTATTAATTATTGCCTCAATTTCAGAGCCTGTTATTGGTCTATTCAGGGATTCAATTTCTTCCTGGTTTAGTGTTGGGCAGGTGCATATGTCCAGGAATTTATCCATTTCTTTTAGATTTTCTAGTTTATTTGCATAGAGGTGTTTTTAGTATTCTCTGATGGTAGTTTGTATTTCTGTGGGATCAGTGGTGATATCCCCTTTATCATTTTTTATTGCATTTATATGATGCTTCTCTCTTTTCTTCTTTATTATTCTTGCTAGCAGTCTATCAATTTTGTTGATCTTTTCAAAAAAACCAGCTCCTGGATTCATTGATTTTTTGAAGGGTTTTTTGTGTCTCTATCTCCTTCAGTTCTGCTCTGATCTTAGTTATTTCTTGCCTTCCGCTAGCTTTTGAATGTGTTTGCTCTTACTTCTCTAGTTCTTTTAATTGTGATGCTAGGCTGTCAATTTTAGCTCTTTCCTGCTTTCTCTTGTGGGCATTTAGTGCTATAAATTTCCCTCTACACACTGCTTTAAATGTGTCCCAGAGATTCTGGTATGTTGTGTCTTTGTTCTCACTGGTTTCCAAGAACATCTTTATTTCCGCCTTCACTTCATTATGTACCCAGTAGTCGTTCAGGAGCAGGTTGTTCGGTTTCCATGTAGTTGAGCAGTTTTGAGTGAGTTTCTTAATCCTGAGTTCTAGTTTGATTGCCCTGTGGTCTGAGAGACAGTTTGTTATAATTTCTGTTCTTTTACATTTGCTGAGGAGTGCTTTACTTCCAACTATGTGGTCAATTTTGGAATAAGTGCAATGTGATGCTGAGAAAAATGTATATTCTGTTGATTTGGGGTGGAGAGTTCTGTAGATATCTATTAGGTCCATTTGGTGCAGAGCTGAGTTCCCTGGATATCCTTTTTAACTTTGTCTCATTGATCTGTCTAATGTTGACCATGGGGTGTTAAAGTCTCCCATTATTATTGTTTCGGAGTCTAACTCTCTTTGTAGGTCTCTAAGGACTTGCTTTATGAATCTGGGTGCTCCTGTATTGAGTGCACATATATTTAGGATAGTTAGCTCTTCTTGTTGAATTGATCCCTTTACCATTATGTAAAGGCCTTCTTTGTCTCTTTTGATCTTTGTTGGTTTAAAGGCTGTTTTATCAGAGACTAGGATTGCAACCCTTGCTTTTTTTTTTGTTTTCCATTTGCTTGGTAGATCTTCCTCTATCTCTTTATTTTGAGCCTATGTGTGTCTCTGCACAGGAGATGAGTCTCCTGAATACAGCACATTGATGGGTCTTGACTCTTTAGCCAATTTGCCAGTCTGTGTCTTTTAATAGGAGAATTTAGCCCATTTACATTTAAGGTTAGTATTGTTATGTGTGAATTTGATCCTGTCATTATGTTAGCTGGTTATTTTCCTTGTTAATTGATGCAGTTTCTTCCTAGCATTGATGGGCTTTACAATTTGACATGCTTTTGCAGTGGCTGGTACTGGTTGTTCCTTTCCATGTTTAGTGCTTCCTTTAGGAGCTCTTCTGTGGTAGGCCTGGTGGTGACAAAATCTCTCAGCATTTGCTTGTCTGTAAAGGATTTTATTTCTCCTTCACTTATGAAGCTTAGTTTGGCTGGATATGAAATTCTGGGTTGAAAATTCTTTTCTTTAAGCATGTTGATTATTGGCCCCCACTCTCTTCTGGCTTGTAGAGTTTCTGCCGAGAGATCAGCTGTTAGTCTGATGGGCTTCCCTTTGTGGATAACCCGACCTTTCTCTCTGGCTTCCCTTAACATTTTTTCCTTCATTTCAACTTTGGTGAATCTGACAATTGTGTGTCTTGGAGTTGCTCTTCTTGAGGAGTATCTTCGTGGCATTCTATGTATTTCCTGAATTTGAATGTTGGCCTGCCTTGTGAGGTTGGGGAAGTTTTCCTGGATAATATCCTGCAGAGTGTTTTCCAACTTGGTTCCGTTCTCCCCGTCACTTTCAGGTACACCAATCAGATGTAGATTTGGTTTTTTCACATAGTGTCATATTTCTTGGAGACTTTGTTCGTTTCTTTTTACTCTTTTTTCTCTAAACTTCTCTTCTTGCTTCATTTCATTCATTTGATCTTCAATCACTGATATCCTTTCTTCCACTTGATCAAATCGGCTACTGAAGCTTGTGCATTCATCACGTGGTTCTCGTGCCATGGTTTTCAGCTCCATCAGGGAATTTAAGGAGTTCTTTGCACTGGTTTTTCTAGTTAGCCATTCGTCTAATCTTTTTTCAAGGTTTTTAGCTTCTTTGTCATGGGTTAGAACTTCCTCTTTTAGCTCGGAGAAGTTTGATCATCTGAAGCCTTCTTCTCTTGACTCGTCAAAGTCATTCTCCATCCAGCTTTGTTCCACTGCTGGCACGGAGCTGCCTTCCTTTGGAGGGGGAGAGGTGCTCTGATTTTTAGAATTTTCAGCTTTTCTGCTGTTTTTTCCCCATCTTTGTGGTTTTTTCTACCTTTGGTCTTTGATGATGGTGATGTACAGATGGGGTTTTGGTGTGGATGTCCTTTCTGTTTGTTAGTTTTCCTTCTAACAGTCAGGACCCTCAGCTGCAGGCCTGTTGGAGTTTGCTGGAGGTCCATTCCAGACCCTGTTTGCCCGGGTATCAGCAGCGGAGCCTGCAGAACAGCGAATATTGCTGAACAGCAAATGTTGCTGCATGATTGTTCCTCTGGAAGCTTTGTCTCAGAGGGGTACCTGGCCGTGTGAGGTGTCAGTCTGCCCCTACTTGGGGGTGCCTCCCAGTTAGGCTACTCAGGGGTCAGGGACCCAGTTGAGGAGGCAGTCTGTTGGTTCTCAGATCTTAAACTCCATGCTGGGAGCAACACTACTCCCCTCAAAGCTGATAGACAGGATCATTTAAGTTTGCAGAGGTTTCTGCTGCCTTTTATTCAGCTATGCCCTGTCCCCAGAGGTGGAGTCTACAGAGGCAGGCAGGCCTCCTTGAGCTGTGGTGGGCTCCACCCAGTTTGAGCTTCCCGGCCGCTTTGTTTACCTACTCAAGCCTCAGCAATGGTGGATGCTCCTCCCCCAGCCTCGCTGCTGCCTTGCAGTTTGATCTCAGACTGCTTTCCTAGCAATAAGCAAGGCTCCGTGGGCGTGGGACCCTCTGAGCCAGGCACGGGATATAATCTCCTGGTGTGCCATTTGCTAAGACCATTGGAAAAGTGCAGTATTTGGATGGGAGTGACCCAATTTTCCAGGTGCTGTCTGTCACAGCTTCCTTTGGCTAGGAAAGGGAAGTCACTGACCCCTTGTGCTTTCCAGGTGAGGCGATGCCTTGCTCTTCTTCAGCTCATGCTCGGTGGGCTGCACCCACTGTCTGACAAGCCCCAGTGAGATGAACCTGGTACTTCAGTTGGAAATGCAGAAATCACCCGTCTTCTGTGTTGCTCATGCTGGGAGCTGTAGACTGGAGCTGTTCCTATTTGGCCATCTTGGAACCACATTGAGAAATCTTAACTGAGTGTCAGGAGCACATTTCTATTTTTGTAAATTCACATTTGGGAAATGTGCAGAATAGTGGAATAGGAAGAGGTTGGATATACAAGTAGAGTTTAAAGGTTATAATGGTAGTTCAGGGAGGGAAATGTATGGGCCTGAGCTATTAAGGCAGTGAGAGAGAGGAGGAAATGAGTTCAGCTGTGTTTAGGTGGTAGAATTCACTGGACTTAAGATAAGGTTGACTATAGGGAAAAAAAGGAGGAATGATGTCTAAGGTAGCTGACAATTTTGAGCAACTAGATATATGGTGGCTCCATTAATAATAATAGGTACCATTTATTGAGTGCTCATTATGTACCTGGCATACTGCTAAGTGCTTTGCATGCATTATTTTATTTCATCATCATATCAATCTGCAAAATAGTTATTTTCTCCATTTTATAGATGAAGAAGGTGAGGCTCAGAGCAATTAGGAAGCCTGCCCAGCGTCTCAGATGGAGTAAGTGGTGGTGTTGAGATTTGTACCCAGGTAGGCTCCCAAGCCCATGTCAACAATTACTGTGACACACACACAGGCTCTTCCTGTGTTGAGCACCACAGGAAGAGAAGGTTTGGAGAGGGAAGGGAGGAGATGGTGATCACATAGTATTATGTGTTCTACTATCCAACTATTTTGGGTTTTGCTTGCATGAAAATGCATGGGAGCAGCAGTGCTTCCTTCCTTCTTATCTGGAGGAATTGGCGGGGTGGGAGGTGGAAGAGGGAGCCGAGAAGGTACCCTTTACAAGCATCCTGTTGACCTCATGGTGTTTCTCTCCTGCCCCCTCCAGAGTAGTTGCTGATAAAGGAGATATAAAGGAACAAGGTTCTTCAGGTCAGCGTTTCTAGCTTTAGTGGGAATGCCAACAGATAAAGGGACCCAATGTCTGAAGTCACAGGCAAGGAAGCTCAGGGCTCCGTAGAGGTGGACAGGCAGCTTACATCTCATCTCATGGTTAAGCACATTAACCACATAAGCTTCCTCTGACTGCTGAACTCACAGCAAATAAACACACGCCCACACAACCAGTAAGTAAGTATCAGTGGAGCAGATGCAAATGAAATACAAGTGATGAACTGCTGTCAGTTCTTGGGGTATTTGGCACCTGATTCAACTCCAGAAGGAATGTGAACTCTTGGGTAAGGAGGGCATGATTTCAGAGGCACCAAGAGGACCTTTCCACCAAATTCAGCTTTTTAATTTTTTTAAATCTGAAATTCTACAATTATAAATTCATTTCTCCCCTTTCAAAATGAAGCACTTTATGCTAAAGAAGAACCCACTTAAAGTCTCATTAATTATTTCTTCCCTGAAGAAGAATCAGTCTTTTGGGTTCTATTTTGAGAACACATTTTGAGAGTAGGGCAGGGAAGGAATGAAATTTCTGTCAGCAGAGAGATGAAGAAGACTGGCCTGAGAAGGCAGGAATATACAAACTAACTGATGAGGGTTAACCAGTATGCCATTTTTATGCAAGTCAGTTCAGGTTTCTCAGTAAAGTATGGGCAAATAGAAATTTAATTTACGAATTTTTTCATCATTCTTTGTCATACAGGCCAGCCAGAAAGGGCAAAAAGAAAAAGATATTCAGAGATTTGACTTCTTGATGTCCTTCTGCACTTGACAGAAGCTACCCTTTTGGGAAAAACTGGATAGTTTGTAGATCTGCCACAGAAAATTCAACATCTCTAAAGGCATACTAGTGCTAAAGGGACATATTATTACTTTTGCTATCTCACCTATTGGCATGTGCTTGTGTGTGAGGAGGGATTATGGACAGGATGGGGAATAGGAGAGTGTCAAGAATGAATGGGCATTGCCCAAGAAGGTGAATCAGCTGACTGTTCAATCCACCTGGAAGTAAAAATAACTGGGGAGCAGAAAATCTTACGCATATTTTAATTACCTTGTCTAGAACATGAAATGACAAGAATGTGTACTATATTTATTGGGCTACTGAATTCTCTATTTCATGCCCCTAGGCACTCCCAGAAATCTCATTCTATTTCCTTGAAAAAATACCAAGCATTTCTGCTTCAAGTATGATTGAGGGGTTGCCTTCTGTTGTTGCTTTATTAACCACCTCCCTCAACCAAACACCCACAGGCAAGTTACCTCTCATTCTCCAATCTAGGCAAAGAGTGAATCTTTTGTTGTTATTTGCAGGAAATGGGACCCAGGGAATGAGCCAATCAGATTATCAGCATTAGGCCATTTTTTTTTTCCTTCGTCCCTCTCCCTCAATCTTTTTAATTGGGAAAAGTGCTTGTTTTAAAATCTAGTAAATATGATACAAATTGAACATCCAACTATAAGAAGAATCATCAGAAAAAAAAATCAGGATTTCTCTTCAAAGTTTACAGAGAATTAATATAACTCCTTTTCTTAGTTATTTTTCTTTGAATTAGGCAGTGGTAACTACAGCTAAAACCACCACCACCACAGCAGTAATAAAGGCTAAATGACCTTCCACTGCCCTTGTTTATGCTTTTCTCATCAGTTGAGCTTTCCGTTTCTTCAAAGTCCCGCAGAAATGGCTGGCAATTTTCAATCATCAAATCAAAGCCCTTTGTTGGAATCGTTTCTTTGGTGTAACGCAAGATATGCTGCCAGTAATTTGATCAGTTCAGTCATTTCCATAATTAGAACAAGAGCACATCTTCCTGAAGTATGTGCTTATTCCGTGGTCTGAAGTCACACAAAAGGGAATGTGCAAAGCCCTTATGTTGTGTGGTTCTAAAATAGCAGCTGTTTTTTATATATTTACCTCTTAACAATTTGCCCACCATCCTAGGTAGACAAACTTATAGCTCTGCTCTATCTGCTGATGACTGATGAAATGCAAGTCAGAGCATTTCACTTTAACCATATTGTTTGTCTGTTTAATAGGTGTGGCATGCATGCCAACTCATATAAGACTCATTCAAAATCTTCCTGGGTTCCTCAAGAGCAGAGGGGAGGCAACACTTAAATACTTTGAGTATTCTCTCTTCATATTATTTGTGTACCTGTAGAGCTTTATGCCTATGACAACCTTGGTGTAATGTGGTAACAGTCTCATGGGATTACCAAGGTTGTAGTTTCCCTACCCTCACTTTAAAGAAGGGGAATTTTGGCCGGGTGCGGTGGCTCATGCCTGTAATCCCAGCACTTAGGGAGCCCAAGCTGGGCGGATTACGAGGTCAGGAGTTCGAGACCTGTCTGGCCAACATAGTGAAACCCCATCTCTACTAAAAATACACAAAATTAGCCGGGTGTTATGGTGTGTGCCTGTAATCCCAGTTACTTGGGAGGCTGAGGCAGGAGAATTGCTTGAACCCAGGAGACAGAGGTTGCAGTGAGCTGAGATCGCACCATTGTACTCCAGCCCGGGTGACAGTGTGAGGCTCTGTCTCAAAAAAAAATAAAGAAGAAGAAAAAAAAAAGGGGGTGGGGGGGTGGGAATTTTGCGCAGTGGGTGCATTTATCTGAGACTATTTGTGGGGTAGTTGAGATAGCTGTGCTGCGATGCTCAGCTCACACCACATCCAAATGTCTTTCTCATTGTCATTTCACTGTCTTCTTGTGGTCTCCCTGTTCTGTTCTGTCTTTCCTCTCAACCATCCTCCACACAGCAGTTAGAATAAAGTTTCTCACATCCTTTCATCACGTTACTCCTCATTTTCTAACTTGTAAAATTCAGACACCTCAGCTTACCCTTTCTGACAACTGTCTTTGTGTTATGGCAGACTTGTTTAACATGAATTTCTCTGGTACCATGAAGATGTGTTCCAAGGCCCCCAGTGGATGCCTGAAACTGCAGTTAGTACTGAACCCTATATATGCTATGCTTTTTCCTGTACATACGTACCGTACAGCACCGGCGCACCGGATAAAGGGATGAGTCATTTCCTGGGAGGGATGGAATGGGATGACACAAGATTTCATCACGCTACTCAGAATGGCGTGCAATTTAAAACTTATGAATTGTTTATACATTTTCCATTTACTGTTTTCACACTGCAGTTGATCCTGGGTAACTGAAACCAAGAATAAGGAGGTGACTATTGTGCATACTTTGAAATGCTGAATTAACTGTCTTGTCACTGCTCTGACGACTTCTTTCTCCTCATGGCCAGCATGAAACCCTCCTTCCTTCTGAAACAGTGATGAAAAGTGCCTTTATCCAGGAAGTCTTCCCTGATGGATTTCAACACCTTTCTATCTAATTTAAATACACTTTACCTAATTTTGCAACAAGATAAAAGAACTTTCTAAGTGTCCTCCATAATCCTACCACCCTAACACAACTTCTTAAACTTCTCTGTTTCCTTCCAAGTCTCTCCTACCTGCATATAAACTTTTCATGGTTGTGATGTATACAACTTGTATGATTTTTGTCATTTAAAAATATTTTGTAGCTTTCCACACCACTATACTACCTTCATTTTTAGTAATGGTAGTACATTATTTATGGGTAGTGAGCGATAGTAGAGAGAGGGAGAGAGTAGAATTTGTAGCCAACATATGTGTAACCTTGGGCAAGGTACATAAGCCCTTTAGAGCCTCAATTTGTTCACCCATGAAACAGGGATGAAATGTATGTAAAGCACATCATACAGTACCTGACATTTGACAAATACTGGCTGTGATTCATTACCCAGTTTAATTAAGCCATATGCACTTGTTTTTTATGGTTTACTGCTTTGAAAATTTTTGTGACGATTTCATGGGCAGTTCCCAGACAACTGATAAGCTCCTGTAAAGACGGGAACTTTTTTAAAATTTTGTATCACATCCTAGGTCTTCTGTTAAAAGATGGAGGTCTCCCTCAATGTACTGTCAATCATTCAATGCAGTGGCTGACTGCATTTCATTCTAAATAATTTTTCTCTTCAAATTGAAACCTAGTCACTAGGTTTCTGTGCTCTAAGACCTTTAAACTCAGTTATACGTTGACAAAATACATGTAGCTTTGGTATCCTTTTAATTCCTACATCATCCCTATCCCTTTTTCAGCTGAGTAAAGCTGAGTCTTTTGCTCTAACCTCAGTACCCTAACTCTAAAAAGAAACCAACCAACCAACGAAACAAACAAACAAACAAACAAACACTTGGACAAACAGCTTTGCCTTCATCAAAAGGAGTGTGTCAGGCTGGGCGCGGTGGCTCACGCCTGTAATCCCAGCACTTTGGGAGGCCAAGGAGGGTGGATCACGAGGTAAGGAGATCGAGAGGATCCTGGCTAACACGGTGAAACCATGTCTCTACTAAAAATACAAAAAAACTAGCCGGGTGTGGTGGTGGGCGCCTGTAATCCCAGCTACACAGGAGGCTGAGGCAGGAGAATGGCATGAACCTGGGAGGCGGAGCTTGCAGTAAGCCGAGATTGCACCACTGCACTCCAGCCTGGGTGACAGAGCGAGACTCTGCCTCAAAAAAACAAAAACAAAAAAAGTGTGTGTCCACTGCTTAGTGTATCCTGCTTAGAGCATGTTAAGTTATTTATGGTACCAAAGAGTGGGGTGAAGGGCATGGAAGGTGGCCTGAATGTCACCCACGGTCCAGCAGTTGCAACTCTGACCTATCTGAAGACACTTATTTTTAAGATGATAATTGGGTAGAGGAACAGAGTGCTGGCCCCTCCTTTTATCTGCCTCATTTACATATGGCTTGCTGACAGCCAATCACCATTGTTTAGCTTGATCCTTCCGCTTCCTGAGAAGGATGCACCTGCTTAAAGCTGACATTTTCCTGACAAGTTTAGGAGGTGCAAGTTAGAGTTCTATGTTAAGGAATAACTGTATATTCATGTATTCTGCTATACTCATTTTCCTTAAGTATTAACTTGTCATTTTTGAATTAAGTGTTTTTTCCTCATCTACAAAATGAGGAATAATCACCGCACTCCATGTGTTTCATGGACCCAACAAATAATATCTACCCAGAAGAAAAGTCTTTATAAAATTCTAGCTGTTACTTTTGTTTCAGTTGGTGACATATCTTAACAAGTATATGCAATTTTCTATCTATTCAATTTCCTGTCTAGTAGTAAAACTCTTGCTCTCAAACACAGCTTGATAGTAATTACCCCAAAGATTCTTATTTTGTCTGTTTGATAAGCAGTATCAAGCATATCAATGGTTGGCAGTGTTTGTAGTAATTATTCCAATATGGGCTTCTGATATTTTAAGTTCCAAAAATAGTCTCTGTGCTAATTCTCAAATCAAATAAGGAGTTTTATTTCTAATTATTTCTTAATCTTCATCTCAGAAATAATCCTACTACCGTTAAAAAAGTCAAAAGGCATTCTTCACACTAAATTGGTGTCTCTTTTGCTTTGTTTCTTTTTCTTCCTTTCTTGAAATCTTCTGGAATGATTGAAACCTAGGAAGCAGCATGATTTGAGATGACAAGGGTTTAGTCATCAACACACCTTCTGTAGATGCATTTCTAGCTCCAAAATGACATGGAGATAGAACAGGGCCAGTTCAGGTCTGATTTTTCCACATTAATTTATATCCTAAACTTTAGACCAAGGGCACCATTTCACATAGTGCTGTACCAAATTTTAGGAGAATCATTTCCTTCACAGTAGAATGTTTATCAAGCCTATGTGCAACGTACTCTGCAATAATAAAGAAGCATTTTGCTAAAGCATGAGGAACTGAGCCTCTTGTTTTTGAAAAGTAGTTATGAAATCATCTCTTTTTGTTTTAAATCCAAGTAGATTAAATTTCTCATTGAAAAGAATTGAAAGTTTTGTTTTGCTTTGTTTTGAATATTACTCCCACCAGGAATTATCAAGTAGAATTTATTCTTATAATATGAAAAGGGGTAGAGATATATTTTCAACATGCTCTCTAGATCATTGAACCAAAAAACCATAATTTTTGACATGTTTCAGGAGAACAATGGTACGAATAAGAGGCCATAGAACATGGTGGATAAGAGCACAGACTGGGTTTGCATCCAGGATCTGCTCCAGGACCTGGCTGTGTGTAATCCCTGTGTACCTCAATTTCCTCATCCGTAACATGGTGATAATTTCACTACCACTAACACTACCTATCTCAGAGGGTTATTAGAATGATTACACGAGTTAATATTTATAAAGTGCTTAGAACATTACCTTGGCGTATGTAATGGGTAAGCTGTACTATCACCACAGATATAGGATTATTTATATAATTGATGAATAAAAGTGGTATATATTTATGGTGTATAACATGATGTTTTGGGATATGTATACATTGTGGGAAGGCTATATTGAGCTAAATATATAATGTATATATTACCTCACCTACGTATCCTTTATTTTCTGTGGTGGGAACACAAAATCTCTCTCAAGTGTACAATATTTTGTTATTATCTATCATCACCATGTTGTACAATAGAGCTCTGGAACTTATTTTTCCTATCTAACTGAAATTTTGTATCTTTTGACTAACGTGTCCTGAATCTTCCCCTCACTCCTACCTCCAGCCCCTGGTAACCACCATTCTACTCTCTGCTTCTGTGTTTGACTATTTTATATTCCAAATATAAGTGAGGTTATGCAGTATTTGTATTTCTCTTCCTGGCTAATTTCACTTAATGCTATGTCCTTCAGGTTAGATGTAGGATCTTTATATTAAAAAGACTGAAAGATGGTTTTCTTGTAAATATGTCCCATGTCCTTCTAGGAAAAGTCCTTTAGGTCTTGCCTTCCTATCTTCTGGTTTTAAATTTGTACCAATATTTCCTCTGTTTCACTAAATGAGGACTCAGTTTCATCTGGAAATCTCAACTCTAATCATTATCTAAAAGCCTCAACTTACAAATAGCATGCTATACTGGAAAAGTATTTTTCAGGAATCCCTCGATGATTAAAATGAACTGATATACAAATTAGAGAAGAAACAAAAGCATTCAATAGTGAAAATACAGTATTTTCCGGATCATGATAATTATGTGTTGTAATTCTATATGTATCAGTTTGTAATTTTTTGTTTTGTGATTATTCAATCAACCCTTGTCTTCATTATTAGACTTTAAATTCCACAAGGATAGGGACTGTGCTCCGGTCATTATTAAATTCCAGAACCCATTCTCTGATATATAGTAGGCATTCAAACATAATTGTCAAATGAATGAATGAATACATACATGACTTAGTAATAAAAATGATCCTTTGCAAGTCAATGTTTTATGTAATAGTCTTTTAATAAGTTCACCTGTACTTGATAGGGTTATTCATACTCTTAATATTTCTATTAAGAAAGTAAAAGACTGACAGAGGTTAAAAGCGGCTCATTAACTTAGCAGAGAGGCAGGCTTGAGGAGGAGCCTCCAGTCTTCTGAGACCCAGTTTGGGTTTGTTTCCTGTAAGATGACAAAGGATTTGGAGAATGAGGAAATGCCACCTTATTTCCCTCGTTAGTAGTTTTCCTTTCTTTTCCCCTGCAATAGTTTCATAACTTGCATCCTATAGATGCAGAAAGAAGAAGGGAGAGCATCTTCAAACAGTTAGTTAGGGCTCTCCTTCTGGGAGGAAAGTGGATATCAAAGTACAGGATTGTTATATCCTCATGACTCAGAGCCCTGCATCCCAGGGGTGGTGACAAATCTGAAGCTCTGATGAAATTAGAACATACTGCTCACCCGCAGGCAGGTAGGTGTCTTGAGTATCAAAGGGTTAGTATCAACAGTGACAATATTTAAAATGAATGTGCTATCTTACTGAGAAATTAACATGTAGGCAGATGTATAACTTTTAATTTAGTTATTTACTAAATAAATAATGTTTTATTTAGTGCCTGAAAATATCATACATAGAAAGATAGTTTTGACCATCTGGAAAGAAAGATAGTTTTGACCATCTGGAAACAATTTTGGGGAAATTAAAATTTTGGAGCTCAATTCTATCAATAATCCCCTCCTGCCTTTATTATTATTATTATTATTTCCCTGTTGCCTTGTCCTCAAATCAGATCCTAAAGCTTGTTTCCTATAAAGCAGCTCCCATCAAATTTGTAAGTCAGACTCTGTCCAATGTCCTCTTTGATATTTAGACATTCCTCTCTAATTTTGCTCTGAGTCACATGAACATATCACAGACATAAATGTTCTTGCTTTTTTGCTACTTTTAGAACATGTGGATATGATTTAGTTCCTAAAACAGGATTCTTTGAACACCTACTTTCTACAAAATCCAACTCCCATGAAATCTGAGAGAGGTTTCCCTCTAAAGTATAAACCACAAGCATAACCAAACCAATTTTTTTATTATACTTTAAATTCTAGGGTACATGTGCACAATGTGCAGTTTTGTAATTTTTAAAAATCAAATTAGGCCATTAGAATAATGTTCTGTAACACTGGGATGGGAATTTAGACAATTTAGGGTCATTATTATCATGCCAAGCACAACTATCTTCAATTAGTTATGTCCAGGTGGGGATATAATTGTTGGACACGTTGGCTTCTTGTTTCATTCGGCTTCCATGCTGCATGAAGATTTCAGAAAACCATGATTAACTGGAATATTTGAGGAATGAAGACTTAAGTTTTATTTAATTTTTTAGTCAGCTTAAGTTTAAGCAGAAAGCACTTGGTTTTAGTTTTTGTTGAAAAACTTTCTAAAATAAGTTTATTTTCTTGCATCGAAAGGATAGCATAGTGGAAAGCTGTTTTCAATAGTTAAGAACATTACGAGTCCCTTGGGATCATTTGCTGACTATTATAAAATGTTAACAGAGAGAGGGTTTTGAGATGAAAATGGATATGGAAACTAGTTAACAACTGGGCCCCTGGGTCAAACAGCTAGTTATCTCTGACTTTAAAAAGTGGACGATAAACTATTTATTGAGCACCCGCTATTTTACGGGGCATAGACTCTTCCCTTTAGGAGCCTAAATTCTGATGGGGAAGAGAGGGGTGTGTTTAAAAATAATTACTCTACAATGTTGTAAGTGCTTATGAAGGTATACAGCAAGTACTATTGTAGCTCAGAGCAAGGAACTACCAATGGCCTAAAGGATTCAGAGGCCTTCCTTTGGGAAAAATGATGGTCTGGGCCTTGACACACACATGAGTTAAATGGAGAAGAGCATGTAGGACATCCTTGATGTAATGAGTGAAACCTATGTAGGGCATGGTGTGTATGTCTTTGTGACAGGGCAAGGAGAGACTGGTAGCAGATGAAGTTGGACCAGCAGCCTGGGGACCATTTATACAGAATTCAAGCACTATTTTGCAAGTAAGGTATGACAGTGGAATAAACAATCTGACTAGTGTTTCAGAAAGATTACTCTTTTGGTGGTGGGAAAGAAGGATTGGAAGGAGGAAGCGACAATTTTGATAAATTATCCAGTTAATATTTCAAAAGAATCTTTTTACTGTTTGTTTATTGACCTAAATTATAGTTTGTATTTTTTTATTTACCTTTAAGTAGGAAAACCTTTCAGTTCTCTTCTCTTACTTAGGTGCTATGTTATTATCATCACTCTCAGTATTGGGAAACCGAGGCACAGTGGGCATGTGACTTCCCCGAGATTCTGAATTGAATCAACCGAGAAACTGACTCAAAACCAGTCTTGAAGTTTCTTCCAGCAACTGCTAGACCACACTCCCCACTATTACGGCATATTTATGATATAATTAACTTTCAGAAAGCCATATGGCTTTCATTACAAAGACTAAAGGAATGTGCTTTTCATAACAAATGGCATATGGCCTCCAATAGCTCTTTGCTTGCATGTTTTAACAAAATGAACATGTACATAAATTAGATGCCTCAGGTCAGTTAGCAAACTGAAGTTGATTTTCTTCTGCTCTCCCTAATTACAGCTGCATTTCTGACAAATATCAAGGAGTTTTTTGGCAGCCTGTAGGTGCAAAATACATAGCACAGCTCAGATGATCTTTTTCTCTTATGGCATTGCTCCTTTAAAGAGTCAACATTTTTCTCTTATTCACAGTGGAGTGTGCAGCTTGTGGAAATGGAGTATTTTTGATGAAGCTGCATGCTTTCAGAATGGTGGAAAATTTAATTGACTTAAATGATACAAAAGGCCAAAGAAAAAACTAAATGAAAATCATTGAGACAAAAGTTGACATTTATCTTTGGTCACTTACATGATGCAGAGGAGACAGATACATGATAGATGCTCACATGCTGAACTAATTTAACAGCAGTTAAGCGTGAGGGCTCACTCTTAATCTCTTAGAGTTATTTAGAAGCCTTTCTATTTTAGATAACATGCCTTAAAGTTCTGCTCCCTTAGTTCGCACTGTGCCTCATCCTATTGTTTATTTAGCAGGTTTTTTAATAGAGTCTGAGAATGAGCTTCTTGCAACTTTCACATTATCATATTACAATATCACCACTGATTATTTGTACTCAAGGTCAATGACATTATCTCATTGGAATTCCCTGGACTCTGAATTCATAATAAGATAGTCCAAAATGCTCTTGTCTGTGATGGAAAAATACAACACAATTACTGTAAGTCAGTTGGTTCTTAAAGTGTTTGAGTTTCAAATTTGGCTACTCATCATATTGGCAAATTGCTTACTTTTCTTTTAAATGCTTGTACTTATATGACACCAATAAAATTTTCTTGATTAATGAAGTGGAAATATATCTACTATAAAAGGAAATTTAAAACACATACATTTCTGAAGTAACTAAAGAAGTAAAAATACATTTTAATTAATATTAAAGTATTTAAATCCTTCTATTCAAAAGCTCATTTCCTTAAGAACAAAGAAAACACATAATTTAGGATGATTTACTCATTAAGAATAAACCAAATGTTTTAAATAATCAATTAAACTTTTAGTCTCCTTTTTTCCCATCTAAAATGACTCACTCAAATCCTATTCATACAAAAGGAAAGTATTAATTTGTATCCTAATTCACCTTATATTTACTATAACGTATATTTCTTTTTTGGACAAGTCATAGCTTCTCCTTTCATAAAATAATATCTTCCATTATGTTACAATTACAAACTATGGCTCATAGGACTGGTGAATCATAGAGTTGGATGGAATAAGCCCTTCAGCAGTCATTTTCACCTCCAGGGCATCTCTAAACCATGAGTTGAACAACAAGGTGAGTGAGTAAGAGACACCTTCAGTCAGAAGTACGGCTTTGGCTAGATGGAAAAAAAAAAGGAAATCTGGGAACTCTTTTTCTCTTTAGCAAAATATATCTTTCTTTCTTTTTGTCAAAGTGAATCTTACTTCAAACTGATATCATTAGAATAATAACCCCACGACAAAAATTCTTGTGTAGGACCATTTAGATTCACTTCATATGTGAGAATCGGATGCTAGCATCTGTAAGACATGAGATAAGGAATGTTTGAAGATAGAAGATTCTGCCCCCATCTATGTCAGCATAATTTATTACATGACTACAAAATACAACAACAGTATATAAGTATTAAATGTGTAAAAAAATTAATGCTGCATACGTCTGTAAAAAGCCAAAAAACAATTTAGAAGAGAAGGTAATTAGGGTAACATTTATGTACTAACAAATCATTTGAAGTTGGGATACAATGTTATTTTCTTAACTGCCACAATTCACTCATGTTAAGACACTAATATCTTGCTTTTATCCTCCATTGCATGTAAGGATAGTTACACTGGGGGGAATACTTCGAGATGCCGAGCCAGGGTGGCTGACAGTGTGAGGAAGTCAGGAAAAAGTTTCATTCGAACCTGATCTCCTTGGTCTTTATATGATGGTCTTTTCACGATTAAGCAACCATGAGCACGAAAGGAGAGACATGACTCACTCCAATTACCTTGAATAGTTGGGTTAATTTGAAATTTATATTCTTAAAAAGTTGTGATATGCAAAGACATAAACAACTGGTTTCTCCAGATTTTCAAATCCTGCTCCAAATTATTTTAACAAACACATATGTTATCATTTAAATGGGGGAAATGGCCAAGACCAACCCCAACTGGCTTCAGAGGAAGTTGGATACTGTAAACAGAAGATATGTTTTGGTCTGCTGAGCACCATTTTGGATCTGAATATGGTAAGGTAGTCTTAGTACTAATTTTGGTGGTTGGATATGCAGAGATTTCACTGGAATTGGAAGATATAGGAAAGGAGGGGTAGAGAAGGAGAAATGTTCATGGAAGGGGAGAGGAGCAGAATAGCCAGGGAGATGATGCAATACTGGGAAATCACAGAGGGTAAAGGCAGTGAGTGAAAATACAGGTGTTGGGATGTCTGCAGGATTATTCAGCACTAGAATGTTTAATTGTTAATCAAGTGGTGTCTGTTTCTGTAATTGTAATGTATTCCAACTCCTCAAACTTTAGTAAAGTCTGTCATAAGCACCCATTTTTTGAGGGCTTTCTTTTGTTTTTGGATTGAAAATTATGGGAAAGGTTTCCTTCCATGTTGGGTGGAATAGGGTCAGCACCAACAGAAGAGTGGTAAATGAGTAAATTAAGCAGAAGCAGGCATTTGGAGCCAAGGAAGTACCAGCTCTTCCTTCTCCAGCTTTCCTTCCCGCACAAATGTCTAGATATTTTAGAGAGGGTTTTGGTCTTTTACGACCCATGGGATGGATGTTTGAATCAAGGAGAGAGTAGATCCCAGATGATATTTATGCTGTATTTATAAAGTCTGAAAATATAACAGTTCATTAAGGGAGAAAGTAAGGATGGAAAATTTTGATCTTTAGCACTCCTTTTTCTTTCATAGTGTTAACAGTGTAACACATGATATTGTTGGCATTTTCTTCTACAGACATACCAGACATTTAGCATTTATTTTTTATTTTTTTTAGTCAAGTCTGAGCTAGTCAATTATGTGTCTGGTAAACCAAAAGATATTACTGAAATCCGTGGCAACAGTTCAGGAACCATCTTGTGCACTTGCATTTATTGGAAGTATAATGGTAGGTTGCCTGCCTCTGTCGCATTCCTCATGGTACGCAGGGAAATTTGCTTGTATGTGAAAATATTTACAGGAAGTAGTTTTGTTTTGTGAGGCATGCAGACTGGTAGCTACATGTTTGAAGATATGCACATTTTTTTGGCTCTTATCACTTATGAATAATGGCCGTGGGATAGAGTGAAAAAAGTATTAATAACTTAAGGCTCAAACTTACCTTTTAAAAGGGCAAATTTCACATATATCTAAAGTGAAAATAAACCTGAGATATAATTTGTTTATGTTAAGTTAGAGTTTTTGTGCACATGCCTCCACTGTATTCTGCTACATCGGTAGTGGCAAAATATGCACATAAATGGATGAGAGGGAGAGAAATAGAGACAAAAGACAAAGGAAAGCAAAGATGTTTTAAGATATGGCATAAACAGCAAGTCTAATTTCTTTATTTGGTAAGTCTCGCATACTCTCTGTTTAACAGATGTGCCTTGCACTGTCGCAGCTTGATGTTCTGAGAGGGTTCTCAAGGAAAATTTATTTGATGGAGAAACTCTCATATCATCTATCTTGACATTTGAGAACCTTACAGAAAAGACGAAAGTGTTCTAATAGAACAAGCTCCTTGTCTATGTATCTACATTTGGCCACAATAACGCTATTCTCATAGTTATGGGAAAGGCTGAAGGCCAAGTTCGTGTCTGGTTTTGTATCTGGTCGAGTTCTTACATGCTTACATGAAGATTCAGGGAAAGGTTTAATTTTCCCAAGGCTCACAGAGGCAATTGTTTACTGCCACCAAATTATATTTCTGCTTAAAAAAAGATGACACAAACTGATACCATAGAAATCTAAAATGGCAGTCACATATTAAGTGATTTTAATCCAAACAAATATAACCATAAAAACCTGAAGATTGTTATTAAATCTGGAAACACTATAACTTTTTTTTTTGCTTTTCAAGATGAGTCTAGGATCATTTAGACCACAAAAAATCCACCTTGTTTTAGAGTTTGGAGGATGTATCTCTGTGTGTGGCTTCCAAGGCTCCAAGTTTGTTCTAAAAAATCTACTCCTGTCCTGTGTCCTCCAATTCCTATTCACATAGGGCTGTGTGTGTGCATGTATGTGCTTGAACAATATTTTACACTTGCACTTAATGAAATTTACCCTCCTAAATTAGGCTTATTTTTCCAGCCTATCAGAATGCAGTAGCATTCTCATTTCTGCCTGTTTAGGATTTATTCTTCCCTGATTCTTGTCATTCACAAAATAGCAAATGTATCATATACAAATTCACTGAATCACTGATGAAAATAGAGATGAAGGCAGGGCAAAGAGAACCCTTTTATGGCACTGGTGCCCGCCCTTCAGAGTGACATTGATCTGTTAACCGCCATTCTGTGGGTGTGGTTGTTTAACCAGTTTAAAAATCACTTACTCCACAAACATATTGAATGCTCCCTGAGCCAGGCTTCGCGCTGGGTAGTGGGAAAGACAAATGATACTATCCCTGACTTCAAGCAGCCAAGAGAAGAAAGACATGAAAATGAAGAGCTGCAGTGAAGTGTGATAATGCCAGAGGTATATACTAGGCAAGGCACTTAAAAGCCAGCCTAGGATTTTCTGAAAAAATAAACTGAGGAGAGTAAGAGGTTTTCTGAGTTTGTTCAAAATATATAGAAGTTATTTTTTCAGATAAATTTTAGAAACAGTTCATTACCAGGAAAATCCTATTAAAATTTTGATAATAATTGCATTATACTTTTAACTTAATTAATTCAATATCCTTATGCAGAACCATGATATGTATTTCATTACATCCCCATGTATTTTAAAAGGCAGTTTTTAGGATATTTTGTTTTTTGTTGCTTTTGAGAATAGGGATTTTTTCCCATACTTTCTAAATATATTTTTGTGGGTTTCCAAGAAAGCCATGGGTCTTTGGCATATTTATCTTACGGTTAGCTATGTTTCTTGACTCATTATTTCTAATGTTTTTCAGTTGACTCAACTGAGGTTTTTAAACCAAAAATCATTGCTTATAGATAATGATCATTTAATTTTTTCTTTGTAAACTACCTATTTGGTTGTGTATTTCATCATACTTTTGACCTTTTAGAATATTGTAAAGTAAAACCTTTGGTTTTAGTCACATACACGTGTACTTCAAGCACTCACAGTCCAGCTTTCGAGGACTCTGCAGATGTGGGTTTCAGCAGCCAAGGTGTATTGTACCTGCTCATAGACCTTGGGAGTGTAACTTTCTCTCTTTTTAAAAGATGTGCTCACTGCTTAATGATATCACAGATGCTGTTGCATTTTATTTGTAGATTCCAAGTTATTTTCTTGAATGTGTGAGAAAAATAATTAGAAAATTAAATATTTTTGAAATTAAGAATAGAAATAAGTGGGAAAAAACTGACTGTAAAAAAAGAAAGGACTTTTCTGTGAGACCAATTTATGACAGAGGTGATTTAACTTATAAATGCTTCATCACACTTTACCCCTAGGCGGGGCTGCTAAAATCATGAGCATGTTAATGTTAGCTGGTGCTTTGTGTGCTCAGAAGATATCACTAAAGAAGCCGAACACGGTGGTGCATGCCTATAGTCCCAGCTATTCAGGAGGCCAAGACGGGAGGATTGCTTGAGCCCAGGAATTCAAGACCAGCCTGGACAATATAGCGAGACTGACCTCATAAACAAAACAAAACAAAAAACAACCAAAAAAAAAATAGCTATCACTGTGAAAGGAAAATAAATCCCAGGAGCCCCAAATCACTAAGCCAAGGGAAAAGTCAAGCCTGGAACTACATCAGGCAAACCTGCCTCCCATTTTATTCCTCAATAATACAGCTACAGGCTGGGCGCTGTGGCTCACGCCTCTAATCCCAGCAATTTGGGAGGCTGAGGCAGGTGGATCACCTGAGGTCAGGAGTTCAAGACCAGCCTGGCCAACATGGTGAAACCCCATCTCTACTAAAAATACAAAAATTAGCCAGGCGTGATGGCAGACGCCTGTAATCCCAGCTACTTGGGAGGCTGAGACAGGAGAATTGCTCTGTTCTGTTGAATTTCACCCTGGCTATGGAAACCAATAGCTTATCTTCACAGGTGTGGGACAGAAAGTCATCCCTATGCTCATCTGAGACAAATGCATACCTGATTGCTTCCTCTGCCCTATTGTTTATGTAAAAATGCAGATTCACTGAGCCAGATTAAATTGTGTATTCAGTGAAAGGCTGATGAAGGACTCAAAAGAATGCAACCTTTTGTCTTTTACCTACTTATGACCTGGAACCCCAACCCCCTACCAGAACCAATGACAATGTTACATACGCTGATGTCTCTTATCTCCCTAAAATATATAAAAGCAAGCTGTACCCCCACCACCTTAGGCACATGTTGCCAGGATCTCCTGAGGTTGTGTCATGGACGTATTCTTCACCTTGGCAAAATAAACTTTCTAAATTGGTTGAAAAAAAAAAAATAAATGCTTCATCAGTGATACATACAGATGTTACCAGAGTGATGTAATCTTGGTCAACAGATATTGCATGTCGTTCAGTTCCTATTTTATGTTCTTTCCATCTATGTTCCTGTTTCCTGGAATAGGAGTTGCTATAATGGCAGCAGCAGGCATCTTTAGTTTAGTTTTTCAGACATGAAAGGTACCTACACATATTTGCATCTTAGAAAGGTCACTCTGATAACACATTGAAGGATAGATTAGGGTAAGACAAAACTAAGAATAGCAAGACTGGTTAGGTGCTAAAGTAATACTGGAAAGAATGAAGAAGTGGGCCAGACTTGTGAGGTCTGAGGAGGTAGAGTCAGTTATTCTTGATGAATTAGATGCAGGGCTGAGTAGAGGAGAAATCAAGTATAGCTCCCCAGTTTTTTGATTTGATGATTGAGATACAGGGCAATACACCATGTGCTGCTGGAACCCACATCTACGGTATCTTGGGAAGCTGACTGTGGTTGTTTGAAATACAAGTGTCTGTGACTAAAGCCAAAGGTTTTACTTTACAATTTTGATGCCAATATAAGTAGAGAATAGAAGAGGAAAAGTAGGCATGGGAGAGAAGACAATGCATTCAGTTGTGCAATACTTTGAGTTTCAGATGCCTGTGTGACATCAAGTGGAAATGGTAGTTGATTCATGGATTCGGCACACAGGAAAAAACACAAATGCAACAGGCTTTCTATTCAGTCTCTTTCTTTCTCTGGGGCATAAGGAAATAATGAGGGGCAGGAATACAGCAAGAACACAAACAGAACACAGTAAATGACTTCTGTATGCACTCAGTTGAGACTCTTCTACGGAAGTTTTATGTTTTTCTTTATTATGATAAAATATACATAACATAAAATTGGTCATTTTAACTTTTTAAGTGTACAGTTCAGAGGCATTAAGCACATTCACATTGTTGTGCAACCATCACTATCATCCCTCTCAATATTTCTTCTTTTAAAATTTAATTTAATTTTAAATTGACATATAATAATTGTACATATTTACGTGGTACATTGTGATGTTTTGATATATATATAATGTATAGTGATCAGATCAGGGTAATTAGCATCTTCATAATTTCAAATATTTATCTTTTTTTGTGTTGAGAACATTTAATATCTTCCCTCTAGCTATTTGAACCTATACATTATTGTTAACTATAGTCATCCTATAGTGGTGTAGAGCACTAGAACTTATTCCCCCTATCTAGCTGTAATTTTATGTCTTTTAACAAATCCATGCATGTCCCCACCTCCCCCTACCCTTGCCAGACTCCAGTATCCTCTGTTCTACTTTTTACTCCTAGGAGATTAAATTTTTTTTATTATTATTTATTTATTTAGCTTGTGTGAAAACATGTAGCCTTTATCCATTTATCTATTATTGGATACCTAAGTGGATTCCATGTCTTGGCTATTGTGAATAGTGTTCCAGTAAACATGGAAGTACAGATTTCTCTTTGATATACAGATTTTCTTTCCTTTGGATAAATACCCAGTAGTGGGACTACTGGATCATTTGGTAGTTCTATTTGTAGTTGTCTGAGGAGACTCCATACTGTTTCCATAATGACTGTACGGTGTACATCCACACCAACAGTGATTAAGAGTCCCTTTTCTCTACGTTCTCACCAGTATTTGTGTTCTTGTCTTTTTGACAATAGCATAATAGCCATGCTAACTGCGGTACCTAACTGTGGTTTTGATTTGCATTTCCCTAATGATTAATGGTGTTGAGGATTTATTTTCAAACACCTGTCGACCATTGGTATGTTGAAATATGTTTGTTCAGATCATTTGCCCATTTTAAAATTAGATTGTTTGGATTTTTTTGCTGTTGAGATGTTTGAGTTCCTTGTATCTTCTGGGTATTAATTCCCTCATAGAAAAATAGTTTACAAATATTTTCTCATATTGTGTCCATTGTCTTTTCACAGTGTTATTGTTTCCTTTTATGTGCAGAAGCTTTTTAATTTGATGTAATCACATTTGTTATTTTTTGCTTTTGTTGCCTGTACTTTTGAGGTCTCAGCCATAAAATATTTGCCTAAATCAATGTTCTGGAATATTTCCACTGTGTGTTCTTCTAGCAGATTTATAGTTTGGGGTCTTACATTTAGGTCTTTAATCCATTTTGAGTTGATTTTTGTATGGGGTAAGAGGTAGGGGTCTAGTTTCATTCTTCTGTATATGGATATCTAGTTTTCTTAGCATTATTTATTGAAAAGACTGTCCCTTCCCCAATGAATGTTCTTGATGTCTTTGTCCATACCATTTGCCTATAGATACATGGATTAGTTTCCGGGTTCTCTATTCTGTTCCATTGGTCTATGTGTCTGTTTTATACCAATACCATGCTGTTTTGGTTACTATAGCTTCATAGTATATTTTGAATTCTGGTAGTATGATGCCTGCAGCTTTCTTCTTTTTTCTATTAGCTGCTCTGCTATTTGGAGTCTTTTTGGCTCCATACAAATTTTAAGATTTATTTTCTGTTTCTATGAAGAATGCCATTAGTATTTTAATAGAGATTGCAATGAATCTGTAGATTGCTTTGGGTAGTATTATCATTATAAAAATATTAATTCTTCTACTATGAGCATGAAATGTCTTTCTGTTTGTTTGTATCCAGTTTGATTTCTTTCATCAGTGTTTTGTAGTTTTCCTTATAGAGTTCTTTCACCTCCTTGGTTAAATTTATTCCTAGGTCTTCTTTTTTCCATAGCTATTGTAAATGGGATTGCCTTCTTGATTTCTTTTTAATTAGTTTGCTCTTTATGTATAGAAATGTTACTGATTTTTTATATTGATTTTGTATCCTGCAACTTTAATGAATTTATCAGTTCTAAAAGTTTTTTTTTTTTTTTTTTTTTTTGTAGAGTGTTTAGTTTCTTTTCAGTATTTAAGATTATGTCTGCAAACAGAGATGATTTGACTTTCTCCTTTTCAATTCAGATGCCCTTTATTTCTCTCTTGACTAATTGCTCTGGCTAGGACTTCCAGTACCATGTTGAATAAGAGTGCTGAAAGTAGGTATTGTTGTTTTGTTCCAGTACTTGGAGGCAAAGCTTACAGTTTTTTCCCCATTTACTATAATGTTCACTGTCAGTTAGTCATATATAACATTAATTGTGTTGAGGTACTTTCTTTCTATCCTAATTTATTGAGAATTCTTATTATGAAGGGATGCTGGATGTCATCAAATGCTTTTTCTGCATCTATTTTAGTAATCATATGGTTGTTGTCCTTCATTATGTTGATGTAATGTAACACATTTATTGATTTGCATATATTGAACCATTCTTGAATTCCTGGAGTAACTCCCACTTGAACATGGTGTATAATCTTTTTGATATATTGGTAGATTAAATTTCTGGTATTTCATTGAGGATTTTTGTATCTATGTTCATCAGGAATATTGGTCTGTAGGTTTATTTTTTTGTTGTGTCCTTGTCTGGTTTTCAGATGAGGGAGATGCTGGCCTTGTAGATGGAGTTAGAGAGAGTTCTCTTTGCTTCATTTTTTTGGAATAGTTTGAGAAGAATTAGTATTAATTCTTCTTTAAAGTTTTGATAGAATTAGCAGTGAAGCCATCTAGTCCCAGACTTTGCTTTGTTGGGAGACTTTTTATTACTGATTCAATCTCATTATTGGTCTTTTCAGGTTTTTTATTTCTCCTGGACTCAATCTTGGTATATTGCATGTGTCCAGGAATTTACCCATTTCTTCTGGATTTTCTAATACATTGGCATATAGTTGTTTATGCCAATAAACAATCTATTGATCAATTTATTGTATTGAACAATCTATTGTAATGCCAATTACAATCTAATGATCCTTTGTATTTCTGTGGTAGCAGTTGTAATATGTTTTTATTTCTAATTTTATCTATTTGGGTCTTCTCTCTTTTTTTTCTTAATCTAGCTAATGGATTGTTGATTTTGTGTATCTTTTCAAAAAACCAACTTTTTGTTCCATTGATCTTTTGTATTTTTAAATCTCAATTTCACTTATTTCTGCCATGATCTTTATAATGTTTTCTATTCTACTCATTTTGGGTTTATTTTTTCTTTTCTAGCTCCTTGATATTCATCATTAGGTTGTTTATTGGAAGTCTTTCTCAATTTTTGATGTAGGCATTTATTGCTAAATGTGTTTCTGATTAGTGCTTTTGCTGTGTCCTATAGGTTGTTGTATGTTGTGTTTCTTTTTTCATTTGTCTCAGTGAATTTTAAAATTTCATTCTTAATTTCTTTATTCACCCAATCATCCTTCAGGAACAAGTTGTTTAATTTCCATGTGTTTAATATAAAAAATTAGCCGGGCATGGTGGTGTGCGCCTGAAGTTCCAGCTACTCGTGAGGCTGAGGCAGGAGAATATCTTGAACCTGGAAGGCAGAGGTTGCCGTGAGCCAAGATCACTCCATTCCACTCCAGCCTGGGCAACAGAGTGAGACTCTGCCTCAAAAAAATATATATATACATGTGTTTGTATAGTTTCAAATGTTTCTCTTGTTATTGTGTTCTGGTTTTATTTTACTGTGGTCGGATAAGATACTTGATATAATTTCAAGTTAAAAAAATTTTTGAGACCTGTTTTGTTTTTGTTTTCGAGTCCTGAAGAATGTTCAACATGCTGATGAGGAGAATGTGTATTCTGTAGCTGTTGGGTAAAATGCTCTTCATATGTCTCTTTAACCCATTTCATCTACGGTGCAGTTTAAATCATCTGATGTTTCTTTGTTAATTTTCTATCCACATGACCTGTCCAAAGCTGAGAGTGGAAGGAAGTCCCCAGCTATTATTATATTGGAGTCTATCTCTCCCTTTAGAATGAGTATCATTTACTTTACACATCTGGGTGGTCCTGTGTTGGGTTCATGTATATTTACAATTATTATTTTCCCTTGTTGAGTTGATCATTTTATTACTATATAATGTCTTTGTCTATTTTTATGACTTTTGATTTGAAGTCTGTTTTATCTGATATAAGTATAGCTATACTGGCTTGCTCTTGGTTTCTGGTTGCATGGAATATCTTTCTCCATCCCTTCACTTTCAGTCTATATGTATCTTTACAGAAGAAGTGAATTTATTGTGGGTAGCATATCTTTGGGTCTTTTTTTCATAAGAAAAGTCAATTTAGCCCATCTATAGCTTTTAAGTGGGAGAATTAAATCTTATACCCAAGGTTATTATTGATTGGTGAGAACTTACTCCTATCATTTTCTTGATTATTTTCTAGTTGTTTTGTACAGTTTTGTTTCTTGCTTCCAATTTCATGTTTACTTTTGTGATTGAGTGGTTTTCTGTGGTGACAAGATTTGATTTTTCTTTTGTGTATTGGCTGTATCAGTAAATTTTATTGTTTTGCTTTTTTTTATGATGTTGGTTTTCATTTTTTTCACTTTCAGATATAAGACTCCATTGAATATTTATTGTAATTCTGGTCTAACGGTAATGATTCCTTTAGTTTTTGCTTGTCTGTAAAATATTTTATTTCTCCTTTATTTTGAAATGATAGCTTTGCTGGGTATAATATTCTTGACTGACAGTTTTTTTTTTTTTTTCCTTTCAGTACTTTGAATATATCAGCCTATTCTCTCCCAGCTTGTATGGTTTCTGCTGAGAAACATGCTGCTGGTCTAATGGGGATTCCTTTATATGTGACTTGACACTTTTCTTTTGTTTTCTAGAATTTTTTTTTGTCTTTTACCTTTGAAAATTTGACTATAAGGATCTATTCAGGTTAAATCTGTTGGGGTGCTTTCAGCTTCCTGGATCTGGATGTCCATTTCCCTCCCAAGACTTGGGAAGTTTTTGGCTATTATTTCATTAAACATGATTTCTACACATTTTCCCTTCTCTTTTCCTTCTGGAACACCTATAATGAGAATATTTGTTTCCTTAATGGTGTCCATAAATCCTATAGGCTTTCTTCATTCTTTTTATTTTTATTTTTGTCTGCCTGTATTATTTCAAAAGATCTATCTTCAAGTTTAGAAATTGTTTCTTCTGCTTGGTCTCTTCTGTTGTTGAAGCTATTGATTTTCAAAATTTCATTTGTTGAATTCTTCAGCTTTAAGATTTTCTCTTTTCTTCGAGACAGAGTTTCGCTCTTGTTGCCCAGGCTGGAGTGCAATGGTGTGATCTCAGCTCATCACAACCTCCACCTCCCAGGCTCAAGCAATTCTCTTGCCTCAGCCTCATGAGTAGCTGGGATTGCAGGCATGCACCACCACGCCCGGCTAATTTTGTATTTTTTAGTAGTGATGGGGTTTCTCCATGTTGGTCAGGCTGGTCTTGAACTCCCGACCTCAGGTGATCCACCCACCTTGGCCTCCCAAAGTGCTGGGATTACAGGCTTGAGCCACTGTGGTTTTTAAAAAAATCATATATCTCCTTGTTAAATTTGTCATTCAAATCATGAATTATTTTCCTGGTTTCATTGATTTGTCTATTTGTATTTTTTTGTATCTTACTGAGTTTCATAAGATTATTAATTTGAACTCATTTTGTGGCATTTTATATATTTACTTATGATTGTGTTCTGTTACTTAAAAATTATTATATTCCTTTGGAGGCATTATGTTTTCTTGCTTTTTTATGTTTGATGTGCTTCTACATTGATTTTTATGAATCTGGTGGATCAGTTGCCTGTTCCAATTTTATAGAATAGATTTTATAGGGAAAAACTGATTATGAATGGGACTTGGGGTGCTGGTTTGATGGGGTGCATTGGCTTTGGTTTCAGGTGGATGTAGTAGTGTAGTCTCTGTGTAGTTCCTTCAGCCATAATTCATGCCAGTGACGTTTGTGACTTTCTCAGTGGTTTAGGCTGAGATTTTGTGGTGATGGTGGTGTGGCTTTGCCATGGTGGGCTAGCTTATTTCTCAAGTCAAAGGAACATGCGTGCACATGGTGACCAGCTTGAGTTCTGGCCACTAGGATTGGGAATGTTACTCTGGCTAGGGGCATAGGCACATAGTTGCTTGGCTGGCCTGGGGGCGTGTTTGCTGGGGTTGGCTGTTTCTAAGGCCAGGGGCATATGCACACAGCTTCTTTGCTAGCCTGGGGGGTGTGCCCACCATGGGAAATCTGTGGAGCTGTTTCTCAGGTTCAGGATGTGGGCCACAGAACTCTTCAGCTGGCTTGGGGGAGCATTGCTAGGAGCTGTCTATAAGACTTTACTGAGACCCTGATTGTTGGTGTGGGGACTTTGGGTATGCCAGGGGCATGTCTGGAAGGTGCCATGAGGCTGGTTCTCAGGCCTTGGATGTGGGTATGCAGCTTTACCACTAGCCTATGGGTATGCTATCTGCTTAGTGACTCAGGGACCCCTCCTGATTGGGAGAGATGGCAAGCATTAGTTTGGCTGGCTGTAGGGTGGGTTTGCCCTGGGTAGAACTGCCAAACTGTTCCTCCAGCTGGAAGTGCAGATAGCAGGAGTTGCTGTGCAGGGCCAGAGTTGCAGCTGATCCTGGGCCTATGCGCTGCAAAGTTGGGTTTGTGGTGTTCAGCCACCCTTCTGAGCTTGCTGGAATAAAGATGGAGCCCCAGTGATGGAGAAGTGCACTGGCTACTTGATCCCAGAGAAGCGCACGCCTGAGAGGTGGCTCTGATCTCAAGGTGGTATGGTGCTATAGCAGTTTGACTCACAGGCAGTGGATGAAGGATGGGGAGTGCGCATCTTACCCTCCCAATCCGGAGCAATGCAGCTTTGTGAATTTCTGGCAGCTCTCCAAATCGGGCTCAGGGCTTGCAAGCACTGTGGGATTCTCCTGTAGTAAGAACTGTAGGTGTCTGCAATGGCAATGGGGCCTGGTGGGGATCTTCTGCTTACCTTTTCCCCAAAAGGGGAAGTCGCTCGTATCTACGGACTGATCAGATGGGGGTGAGGGAGATGAGGTTGCAGACTTTGCATCCACACTTTCCTCTGTGCTTCCAATTACCACAGCTGTCTCTCTACATCCCCACTGCCCTCCAGCACTCTCCTTTCAACACTCCATTCAAATCTTAGATGTTTTTTCACTGCTTTGGTCCTTTCTTGTTAGGGGAATGAGGGCCAGGTGTCTGTAGCCAGCCATCTTACTTATGTTACTCTAGAAGCTTTTTTTTTAATCTCCTATAATTGTTAGTGATGTTGAGCATCTTTTCATGTGCATATTGGCCATTTATATATCTTGTTTGGAAGAATGTCTATTCTTGTCCTTTGTCCCATTTTTAAAATTTTTATTTGTATTTTAAGTTCTGGGGTACATGTGCAGGATGTGCGGGTTTGTTGCATAGGTAAACATGTGCCATAGTAGTTTGCTGGACCTATCAACGCATCACCTAGGTACTAAGCCCAGCATACATTAGCTGTTTTTCCTAAGGCTGTTCCTCCCCCTCACCCCGCTCCTCCGACAGGCCCCAGTGTGTGTCGTTCCCTTCCCTGTGTCTACGTGTTCTCTCTGTTCAGCTCCCACTTGTAAGTGAGAACATGTAGTGTTTGGTTTTCTGTTTTTGTGTTACTTTGCTGAGGATAATTATTTGTTTTTCATTGTTGAATTGTAAAGAAAAATTGTAAACTCTAAAGAGTTAAAGTCTGACCATTTACCCAGTTGTGATTTTCATTATTTGTAACTAATAATTTTATTCATTTAGAAAACAGCATACGAAGCATTGAATTAAAATGTGATTAAGTAGAATGAATTTCAGGTACATTTTGCACAGATCTAATATTTCTAGCTATCTTTGCCTAGCTAGATGCTTGAGATGATTTTTCCACATAGTGAATCAGTGTGTATCCTTTTTGCCCACATTCACAACTATTTCTGTACTTGGCTAAAAGGTCTAAGAACTATGCTCAGAGTCTTGTCTTGCTTACAAAAATGCTAGATAAATATATGCAAATGACAGTGTGTTTTCCACTTTCAGGATATATTTGGCATTAAACTTGGGACAAAAGAAGACACAAACTTTATCTTGTGGTTTGGGTCCTCCAATCCTCATAAAAGTGTGGTTTCACCTGTTACCTCATAAAGGTGCCATTGCTGTATGCACATCTGAATCTATTTACAATTTGAGAGTAGAGGTGAGAAAGAATGATTTTCTATTTTGTGACATTCATATGGTCAAAATTTTTATGAAATCTCGCTATGAAATTTCCCTTTTCTGAAAATATAACATAAGAAACTTTTTTAAAAGAGTAAAAAACTATTTAATTACACTTGTGTGCTCCAAAACAAACCTGCACTCAATTGTTTGTAATTGGCTTAGCAGACTGATTTAGGGGCAGTAAATTTTAATAGATTTCGATGATATTCAGCTATTTCTACATTAACAAAGGGAACTATATTATTTAAAAACGCCCTGGAGTATAAAGTATTGTTTATAGAAGCATTCAGTAAAATGTTGCATTGTAAATGACCTAAAATTGTTTTCATATGTTACCATTTATTTGTCCCCAGGCAGACTGTAAGCAACTCAAAGGAACTGTTTTTAATCCCCTTTTATTGCATAATATCATGGTCCATGTACAGTGCTAGCTAAATAAGTGTTGCTGACTGATTGATCTGGGACTTGAAACTTTTTAATTTGCTATTCAGAAGTTGTTTTACACTTTGGGTGGAAGAAAAAGAGGCTTTAAGACTTACAATGTTTTGGTTAGATAACCAGTTTTAATACATTCTGAAGAATTCAAATGTTGTGGGTAAGTGGTCTCATGTGCTGTATATTCCAAGCATTCAGAAATGTTCTTTGGCTGTACCCCACTCAATTTCATTTACCATTCAGTTTTTTTTTATTATTATACTTTAAGTTTTAGGGTACCATTCAGTTAATGAAGTCAATATTTATCAGCCTGTGGTAGACAACTCTTTGTTTAAATCCACTTGCTTCTTACGTGTGACCCTTTGAGGCTTTCCAAACAGCATCTTCAATTTTGTCTGTCATGGCACTTGTTTAGAACTAGAAAAATCTTTGGTATAAGCTTGGGAGAGGACTTCTCTCATTTCTTGCAAATTGAAGAGCCCCAGCTCTTTCTAGACCAACAAACTGAAATATGCATTTCTAAACCTTGAGAAATACACTTTACAATAGGGTAGCCATTAGCCACTTGAAATGTGGTTAACCTGAAATGAGGTATGCTATACATGCAAAAGACAGTGGATTTTGAAGAGTTAGTACCAAAATAATTAGACTATAAAATACTTGAATAATTTTAAAATATTGATTCCATGTTGAAATTATAATATTTTGGATATATCAGGTTAAATAAAATGTTATTAATTTAATTTCCCATTTCTTTTTTTCTATATTTCACAATAAAACAGAAATTTTAAAAAGACATATGTGGCTCACATTAAATTTTTACTGGATAGTACTGTTTTTAGAGCAGGGTCCTTCAAACTCAGCAGTATTGACATTCTGAGTTAGATAATTATCTGTCAAGGGGTTGTTCTGTGCATTGTAGGATGTTTAGCAGCATCTCTGGCCTCTACTCGCTAGATGCTAGTAAATCTCATCCTCCTCAGCTGTGACAACCAAAAATATCTCTAGACAATTTCCAAATGTCCCGTGGTTCATAAAACTGTTTCTGGTTGAGAACCATCCTTGAGAGTGTAAAGTAGTGCTTGTAGAGACGTTCAGTAGAATGTTGCTTTGACATGTCCTAAGGTCTTTTTCATGGTTTTCAGGTTGTTTTACCCAATAGATTACCTGCAGTGTATGGAACGTATGTTAAGTTCATTTTGCTGCATAATATATAGTGCTCTATGCACAGTGAAAAGTAAATAATTACTCTTCACCTCTTCCACTTTTTCATTCCCAATTTTCACCCACCCCCAACTCTTCTAGGCAGTTAGTTCACAAGGCAGAATGGGCTATCTGTCATACACAGTCTTTTAAAATTTTGCCATTTAGCAATCACCGTCAACAGTGTTGTTTTTCTGTACACAAGCAGTGCTGTGAGTCAATTAATCACACCAGACTTATTGCAGGAACAAACTCTGCAAATTAACTGTCAGTATATTAACTGTCTGGGGAAGTGTTGAAGAATAGCCGGGACCCCTCCCCTGCAAGAGCCCAAAGACACTATAATAGAAACACACTAATTTTAGAAGAAATGATATTTGTTTTGGCCACAGCTGTTGGCATTCCAATGGGCTCTCATTCTGTCTGTTGAAATGAGGAGGTTCTTTTAGAGGTTTGGTTCTGTCTGAGGATTTGGTGACATCATTTAGAGAATTACTAGGCTGTCAGCAAATATATTTTATGTATAGTGAATAACTATTTAAAACTGGTTTATAAGAATTAAGAATAGGAATTCTAAAAGCTAAGCAGGGGTTAGTTCTTAGAGGAAAATGCCTCATTTATGAGAGCACTTTCCGAAATTGAAGTGGAGACATTGCTTTTCTGGAGAATTTCCAGTGTCATTGGCCACTAATATAAATGAATATGCTGAGGGCCACAGCATGTTTGCTGGCCCCATGGTTATATTTCTAACCTTCTCTTTTCCTCCTCAAATTTCATAACTTGCTAACAATTTATGTAGTTAGTTACAATGGTGGCACTATCTATTGAATACCAGTGTTGTGATATAGAACACACTATTGTGACTTAAGAAAGCCCCTCCATCTGCTGCCACAAACTTTGTAGACTTTGCATCGCTTTTTGCAGGGGCCCTAAGGACTTCTGTCTCATATTGGACAGCAGGTCAATTTCTAGCTCACATTCTGGTTTACCTCCAGGTATGTTTAGCAGCTACTCTAACAGAGCTGTGATCATTTCCTATTTGTTTATCATCATTAAATGTATGGGTAATTGTGGTAGAACTCAGTTCCATTTAGCCCATATTTAAAATAACAATTTTCCTAAGAAGCTAGATTCCTTGGCTTACTAGACCTTTCTTCCAAAATATATGTTCGTTCCCTTTTTCTTAATATGCAAACTGGGTTTCTTCAATATTCATTTCCAGGGCTTTAAGTGTAGCTATTTAACTACTGATCTGTGATGTATACTTTGTCATCTTGTGTAGAAAAATGTTTAGGGGCAACTCTACCCAGAATACAATCATTTTTCACTTGGAATTTAGAAGTTTGAGCGTTTCAAACTTGGGTAACACCTAGCAGTTGCGCTTTAGATTATGATCTTAAACAATTAATGTATCTGTTTCTGTCAAAAGATTATAAGTGCAGTAAGGGAAGGAAGCATGTATTTAAGGAACCAAGCATGCTGCAAAATGTTTAAAATAAAAACGTTAAAGTATCAGAAAGCAGTAAGTTTTTTGTAGTAGTGGAAAAAGATGAAACTGATGGAGAGAAACCAGATTCCATACAAAAAAGTTCTAGTTCTTAGAACTGTTGATTATAAACCATAATGCCATCCCTCAGTCCTGGCTTTTAACAAGTGTTGAAAACATAATAGCAAGCCCCATCCACTTGCCTCCATCATTAGAAATACTTGAATTTACCTCTTTTTATAAAGTAAATCTTGGAAATGATGTTCTGACCTTAGAAAAAAAAGGAAGAAAAGATTAAGAAAGCAAAAACAAAACAGCTTCACTCATACTCTGCCCTCCCACCAAAAAATATTGTTTTCATTGCCATTTTAACTATATGAATAAGGTAGTTTAGAAACCATTATTGGAAAACAGTGAGACTGGAAAATTTAATCAAGTAAGTTTAGTGTCAGGCAGTCTGCAAATTGGCTATGGTCCAAACTTGGACATAAATCCAACCCATTTGGCAGTCACTTTACTTGGCTACATAAAATACAATTTTGTGTAATTTGAATTGCTTTAGTCAATATTAACCTGTAACTGCCAATATGAGTTTAAATAACAAGGTTACATCAAAGTTTCAGGGCCACAAAGTGCTATTTTACTCCCAGTTTTAGTAAATTATAGAGTATTCTTCTTTGAGCAAGCAAATAGATAAGCAATAATAGAGACACTGTAACCCACCTTATTTTGATTATGTATATTCTACCATTTTTCTAATTTTTCTTGGTCCTTTTCAACTTCCACAAATTTGTTTTTCAAAAACTCTGCTTGCTCAAAGAAGAATTTACTTTTCAAATATGCCTACTAAGTACAAAGCACATTCAGGGTTTTTGAACTGTGATACCCTGAGCCACTTGTTTTGCCCTAAACTCTTGTCTTGCATTGATTGCTTTGCTTTACATTGCAATGGGCCCCTTCATATGAGCAAATCTTCTTTTCACTCCACCTCCATGGCTTACTGAGATATAAAGCACCAGGAGATCAATACCCAGTAACATTTATATTGTTAGTATTCCCTATGGTGCTACAAAGATCATTCTAAGCACATAGCCAACCCAATGATATTGAATTGCCAATATTAATTTTATAAAAACAGGGGTTGTTGTTGTGTTTTGTTCTTTTCTATCTTTAATACTTATAACAACACCTGGCATACTATAAGTATTCAGTAAATAATTTTTAATAAATGAATTAACCCACAATGATAATTTATACTAGTTAGACCTTTCTAAAAAATACAGAGAATAGTTCCTTCTAGCACGATTGTTGAGATTTGGGGATTCTAGACTTTTGGGAATTATTCATCCCTTTTTGGTATACTGATTTGATAGGCTTTTTATATCAATATTTTTTAAATTACTTAAAAGACCCTCATGTTTATTTTTGCATTAGTGTGGACCTGGCCTTAGAATCTTCACCCCAAAGAGCATTCCAATCAAAGAAAGAAGGAGGAAATATTCCACTATGGAGGGCAATCAAACAACTAGCACTGCCCTAGACAGGGAATTAGGAAAATAAAGATGGGCACTAGCTATAATTTAAACAAATTCTATTTTTCTTTATGTGATAATGGGAGATAATTATCTCCCAAAGTTCTACTGGGTGAAACAAAGCTGGTTTTGGTATTTTCTTATCTATTTGTCTATTAATCTTTCTGTCTATTCTATCTCTCTCTCTCTCTCTCTCTCTGTTACCTATCAAAAGAGGGCCAAGAATTGGGCTTGTTCAGTGATTGTAGGGGCTGTCTTTTAAGCATATATCTGTATTCATATATTTTTGTTCATGCCACCCTTTACATAATTATAGCTAAATTTATTGAGTTCTTAATATGAACCAGCCATTTTAAATTGGAAAATGGAAAAAAAATATCATTTAACCCTTAAAAAATCATAATGTTGATACTATTTTTAAATTACTTCTACTTTACAGGTGAGGAAACTGAGGTTCAGAGTAGTCAATATCTTTGCTGAAGGTCCACAGGCAAATACATGACTGAAGTGGGATTTAAACCCAGTAGTTATGACTCTGAAGTATGGTCTTTTGATGTTAGGATAAACTGCCTTAACAGCTTTATATTATTGTTTGTGATGTTTTTTGTCTCTCTTACTTGATAGTGAGATCCTCAAGAGCCTAAACTGGGTCTTGTATATCTTTATACTACTCACAATACTTCTTACAGATTAGTACCTTGAACATAGTAAGTGACCAGTACGAGATGGAAAGCAAGGTTTGTATAGTTGAGATTTGGAAGCCTAGGTATCATGGCGATTAACAAACAACTTTAGGGTCCCTGTAAATCTCACAGGCTTACATGCATTTATGTATATGTACTTTTTATTTTTTGCAAATTGAAATAATGCAAAAAATTAAGAAGAAAAAATAACTAGAATGCTAAAAAATTCTATGATTCAGTTTCAATCTACTGTTTTGGTCAATCCCCAACGTTTGATTTTTTTTTTTTTTTTAACAGCAAGGACTTGTGAAACCAACTTGGAGTAGAGGTTTTCCAGGAATATTTAGTGAAGACTTTAGGGGCGTTGTTTGCTTCTGACTTGGAGAATAGAATCTGCTGCCAGTGATTAACTTGAGTGCTCTCCTGGAAGATGAGCTTTGACCTGGGGATACTCAAAGGGAAAGTTCACTGTTGCTATTGTTCCAGAGTGGTGTAAATATCCTGCCAAAACTCTGGGTGAGCTAGACTCAGACACATTTTCTCTTTGACGTTAGAGTCAGACAGGCAGGAATTGGCCAAGAAGGTTTGTGCTTAGTGGCTTTCTCCAATCTGAACCCTTGCCAGTAAGGCCCTAAGGCAATCTCAAGTTAAATTCATATATTGATTTCAGATTTCCCATGTCTTGCACCATAGTTACACTATATACACATCTTATACCATGTTCACTGATGGGCGAGGTCGCTGCCTTAAAAGGAAATTCATATTCATGAACATACTCTTCTATTCTGCCTCTGTCCTTATATCTCTGAGAGAGCCAATTAAGCCAAGGTCTTTTGTATAGATTCAACAACTCTCCCTGGAACATGTCTGAACATGCTGGTTCTCAGATTTTAATTTGTAATGAGAAGTAGAACACCTTATTTAGGCCTGGTAAGATAGATCCCCCAAGTTTAAGACAGAAAGCTCTTTGCTGGCATCTAAGGCCTTTGATGGACTTTTAGTAGGATGGGTTCATTGGCTGCTTGGTTCCTCAGGAGCATGTAGGGAAGAGGGTGGGTTGATAGAATGGGATTTGAGTATTTTTTGGTTCCTGGTTATCATACTGTCTAAACTGCACCAATTTATCTTAACCTCTACAAATACTGTCAAAATTTATAACATTACCCTGAAAACTTCAGGGTTAATAAAATATAGAAAGTTCTATCTTAACTCATGTTGATAAGCAGTAATGTGAGTTATGTAATCACACAAGAGTAGTTAGGCAAGCACAGACTGTAAATAAAATAGGTTTTTGGTGGATGGATTTATATAAATATAATTAATTTGTTGTTTAGCCCACGGGTATTTTTCCTCTCTTTGTGAAGTTCTGTTTAATGGAAACAGAAAAGTTCCCTGTTTAAGATGCATTTTAGGATTGAAATTTGTCATTGATTATGGAATGCGGTGAGGTGGAAGGAGAACAGGTCTGAAGGCCAAAAATCCCAGGTTTCTCACATCAACTTATTTTGTGAATTGAAACAACGAGCAGCATCACCATCTGTAAAGTAGAGGAATTAGCTGTGGTTTCTACACTGCTTTCCCCATCCAGCACGCTATATTCAATGTGTCCCTGTTTGAAAGGGAGCACATCTTAGACTGAAATATGCTTGCTGGAAAACCTTGGATTTCAGAAATAGAAATAAATTATTTATGGCTCCAAACATTCCCTCACCCCTCCTTCTCCTTTTGGTAAAATGTGGATGGCATAGTAAGGAGACTATGACTCAAGAGTAATGTCCTCAGCTTCGTGGAAATCATTTCTCATTTTCTTCTAAGGTTAGTGCCATTGGCTTAACACACTTTCCTCTTCCATTTTCAGCCTCCCCTTCAATTAATATCTCAGTAATAAGCTAGTTTACTGTCAAAAATCCCAGAAATAGCTTAGTGTTAGATGAAACTCCATGGGCAACAAAGACAATTTTAGGGGCCTGATTCCTCGGGGCCAAGCAGCCATGATGTACAGCACAGCATGTGTTCCTGCTGTGAGGACCAACGACAATGTGAATAGAAAAATGTTTAAGTGCATGTTCAATTTGAGACATGAGAGTCTCTCCAGAAATAAGTGCATGTGGCTGGCTTTAACTAGGTATATGCTTCTGAGGTTTGTGCAGAGCCCCTTGGTGGAAATGCTGGACACTTAAAGAGACCGAGCCCATATATCCTGACCCCTTCCTCTCTCATTCTGTGAGTAAAAATAGCCTTGAGACTTGGCAATAATCTCAGTTAGTCCTCATTTGTCCTTTCTCTTGTTCTGTGAGCTATTATTTATTCTGTATAATTTAAAAAACTCATGTAAACAGGGTAAATAATGAAGTTTTGTTTTAAAATGACCACACAAACTTTATAGAAATTTGTACCCACATTTAAATCTGGCCTGGCATATCCCCTTCCTCCTGCCTCAGCTGAGATCCTCCCCACCCGCTTCTGTTGTGTTAGTAGAAGAAAACACCTGGCATGGTTTCTGGCAGTGGAGCATGCAAATATAGTTAATTTCCAATTTTGGTAAAGTTGGAACTTCTGATTTATTTTTCAAAGAGAAACAAGCTAGCAAATCAAAACACACAGGTTTTTTTTTTTATTTCTTCACAAGGAGAGAGTGTTGAAATAAGAGGTATTTTTCAGATCTCTATAAAATAGACTTTTTCATCTCCATTTGATTTTCATTTCCATGGAGGAGCAATCTCATTTTCCTGTTTGTTGAGTAGATTGTCCATGGTCCCATGACAACACCAGTTCAAGGCTAATGTTCCATGAGGGGACACAACTTCAGTCAAAAATCATGAGCACATGTGGCTCCAGCCTAAGGCACACAAGCCTTCTTGTGGCTTGGGGAAATAGGAAGACCACAGTTGAAAGTGAACAAAAGTAAGAGAGCTCCTGACATTTTCTAGACAGTCAAATATTTACCGTAAGTCTTTCTGGATATGGTGTTATGCTTGTTGCAAAGTAAACAGCTCAAGGCCAGGCTTGCACTAACCTCACAGAGTGGAACATTTTCCTTATGATGCAGTTCAGTTCAACATGGATTTATTGAGCTACTCACACTGTTATGAAAAATATAAAAGTATAGCAATTGAAGGCATCATCACATTTCTTGAGCAAATTTTGATCTACTTGAGGATACAAGACTTAGCAATAAAAGGTACAATATTGAATTTATTTTGAGGTGCAGATACTTCTTAACTTTTTAACATTTTTCATATCATGGTACACATAGAAAATAATCATAGTTAGTATATTTATAAATTTGGAAGTAATTAGGATCAATTCCAGTATGGCATTTGGTAAAAAAATGAAACATTCTTATACTGTATAATAATGATAAGAAAAATGTAACAAAAAGTATTAGAGGATAGATATGCTAAATAGTGAATTTGTAAATAAAAAGAACTTCCAAAAAATCTTTTCAAATGTTTGAAGGAGAAACTTGAAATGTTACGAATACATTTTTTTTAATCCTATGCTTGAAACAGCCACATGCAATTCCTGATCAAGACATTCTAATGATGATCTCCTTAAAGTCTTAAGAACCACCATTAATGAGAAAATTTGTCCAAATATGTATCTGATAGAACATGTCAAACAAATTTAAAGATGACTGAGAAGTTTACAGTCATTGAAATTACATTTAAAAACTAATAGCTCTTTCCTTCCTTTTACTGACAAATGTAACTTTTCAAGTTTTTCAAATAATGGTGAAGCTCTAATGAGTAGAACTTGTATGGTGTTTTTTTTCTTATATGAAATTCACATAACACACAGTTAACCATTTTAAAGTGTACAATTCAGTCATGTTTAGAGCACTCACAGTGTTGTGCAATAGCCACCTCTCTGTAGTTTTAAAACTCTTTCATCACCCCGGAATAACACCTTATACTCATCAAGCACTCATTCCCTGTTTCCCTCTCCATCCATACCCTAGCAAACACTCATCTGCTCTCTATCTGTATGGATTTGCCTTTTCTGGATATTTCATATACAAGAAATTATACAACAGGTGACCTTTCGTGTCTGGCTTCTTTCATTTAACATAATTTTTGAGGTTCATCCAAGTTGTAGCGTCTATTAGCACTTCATTCTTTTTTGTGACCAAATAATATTTTTTTTTATGTAGCACAATTTGTTCATCCATTTATCCATTCTTGCACATTTGGGTTGTTTTCCCTTTTTGGCTATTGTGAATGTTATGAATATTCATGAGCAAGTAGTAGTTTGAGTCCTGCTTTATGTATATTTTTTACTTTAAGTTCTGGGGTACATATGTTGAACATGCAGGTTTGTTACATAGGTATACATGTGCCATGGTAGTTTGCTGCACCTATGAACCTGTCATCTAGGTTTTAAGTCCCGCATGCATTAGGTATTTGTCCTAATCCTCTCCCTCCCCTTTCCCCAGACCTCCCAACAGGCCCCAGTGTGTGATGATCCCCTCCCTGTGTCCGTGTGTTCTGATTGTTCAGCTTCCACTTATGAGTGATTACTTGTGGTGTTTAGTTTTCTGTTCCTGTGTTAGTTTGCTGAGGATGACGGTTTCCAGTTTCATCCATGTCCCTGCAAAGGACATGAACTCATTCTTTTATTATGGCTGCATAGTATTCCATGGTATATATGTGCCACATTTTCTTTATCCATTCTATTATTGGTAGGCATTTGAGTTGGTTTCAAGTCTTTGCTATTGTAAATAGTGCTGCAATAAACATACGTGTGCATGTGTCTTTATGGTAGAATGATTCATATTCCTTTGGGTATATACCCAGTAATGGGATTGCTGGGTCAAATGGCATTTCTGGTTTTAGATCCTTGAGGAATCACCACACTGTCTTCCACAATGGCTGAACTAATTTACACTCCCATCAACAGTGTAAAAGTGTTCCTATTTCTCTGCATCCTCTCCAGTATCTGTTGTTTCCAGACTTTTTAATGATCACCATGCTAACTAGCATGAGATGTTATCTCATTGTGGTTTTGATTTGCATTTCCCTAATGACCAGTGATGATGAGCTTTTTTTCATATGTTTGTTGGCTGCATAAATATGTTCTTTTTAAAAAATTTTTTATTATTTATTTATTTATTGTTATACTTTAACTTCTAGGGTACATGTGCACAATGTGCCTGTTTGTTACACAGGTATACATCTGCCATGTTGGTTTGATGCACCCATCAACTTGCCATTTACATTAGGTATTTCTCCTAATGCTATCCCTCCCCCAGACCCCCACCCCCTGACCGGCCCCAGCGTGTGATGTTCCCCACCCTGTGTCCATGTGTTCTCATTGTTCAACTCCCACTTATGAGTGAGAACATGTGGTGTCTGGTTTTCTGTTCTTGTGATACTTTGCTTAGAATGATGGTTTCCAGCTTCATCCATGTTCCTGCAAAGGACACGAACTCATTCTTTTTTATGGCTGCATAGTATTCCATGGTGTATATGTGCCACATTTTCTTAATCCAGTCTATCACAGATAGACATTTGGGTTGGTTCCAAGTCTTTGCTATTGTGAATAGTGCCACAGTAAACATACATGTGCATGTGTCTTTATCATAGAATGATTTATAATCCTTTGGGTATATGCCCAGTAATCGGATTGCTGGGTCGAAAGCTATTTCTAGATCTAGATCCTTGAGAAATCGCCACACTGTCTTCCACAATGGGTGAACTAATTTACACTCCCACCAACAGCGTAAAAGCATTCCTGTTTCTCCACATCCTCTCTAGTGTCTGTTGTTTCCTGATTTTTAATGATTGCCATTCTAACTAGTGTGAGATGGTATCTCATTGTGGTTTGATTTGCATTTCTCTGATGAACAGTGATGATGAATATTTTTGCATATGTCTGTTGGCTACATAAATGTCTTCTTTTGAGAAGTGTCTGTTCATATCATTTGCCCACTTTTTGATGGGGTTGTTTGTTTTTTTTCTTGTAAATTTGTGTAAGTTCTTTGTTGATTCTGTATATGAGCCCTTTGTCAGATGGGTAGATTGCAAAAATTTTCTCCCATTCTATAGGTTGCCTGTTTACTCTGATGATAGTTTCTTTTGCTGTGCAGAAGCTCTTTAGTTGAATTAGATCCCATTTGTCAATTTTGGCTTTTGTTGCCATTGCTTTTGGTGTTTTAGTCATGAAGTCTTTGCCCATGCCTATGTCCTGAATGGTATTGCCTAAGTTTTCTTCTAGGGTGTTTATGGTGTTAGGTCTTACATTTAAGTCTTTAATCCATCTTGAGTTAATTTTTGTATACAGTGCAAGGAAGGGATCCAGTTTCAGCTTTCTACATATGGCTAGCCAGTTTTCCCAGCACCATTTATTAAATAGGGAATCCCTTTATATGATTTAAATGTGTCCCAGAGATTCTGGTACGTCATGTCTTTGTTCTCATTGATTTCAAAAAATATCTTTATTTCTGCCTTCATTTCGTTATTTACCCTATAAATGTTTTTGTCAGGTTTGTCAAAGGTCAGACGGTTGTAGATGTGTGGTGTTATTTCTGAGGCCTCTGTTCTGTTCCACTGATCTATATATCTGTTTTGGTACCAGTACCATGCTGTTTTGGTTACTGTAGCCTTGTAGTATAGTTTGAAGTCAGGTAGCATGATGCCTCTAGCTTTGTTCTTTTGGCTTAGGATTGTCTTGGCAATGCGGGCTCTTTTTTAGTTCCATATGAACTTTAAAGTAGTTTTTTTCCAATTCTGTGAAGAAAGTCATTGGTAGCTTGATGGGGATAACATTGAATCTATAAATTACTTTGGGCAGTATGGTCATTTTCACGATATTGATTCTTCCTATCCGTGAGCATGGAATGTTATTCCATTTGTTTGTGTCCTCTTTTATTTCATTGAGCAGTGGTTTGTAGTTCTCCTTGCAGAGGTCCTTCACATCCCTTGTATGTTGGATTCCTAGATATTTTATTCTCTTTGTAGTAATTGCGAATGGGAGTGCACTCATGATTTGGCTCTCTGTTTGTCTATTATTGGTGTATAGGAATGCTTGTGATTTTTGCACATTGATTTTGTATCCTGAGACTTTGCTGAAGTTGCTTATCAGCTTAAGGAGATTTTGGGCTGAGATGATGGGTTTTTCTAAATATAGAATCATGTTATCTGTAAACAGGGACAATTTGACTTCCTCATTTCCTAATTGAATACCCTTTGTTTCTTTCTCATACCTGATTGCCCTGGCCAGAACTTCCAACACTATGTTGAATAGGAGTGGTGAGAGAGGGCATCCTTGTCTTGTGCCAGTTTTCAAAGGGAATGCTTCCAGTTTTTGCCCATTCAGTATGATATTGGCTGTGGGTTTGTCATAAATAGCTCTTATTATCTTGAGATACATTTCATCAATACCTAGTTTATTGAGAGTTTTTAGCATGAAGGATTGTTGAATTTTGTCAAAGGCCTTTTCTGCATCTATTGATATAATCATGTGGTCTTTATCATTGGTTCTGTTTATGTGATGGATTACATTTATTGATTTGCTTATGTTGAACCAGCCTTGCATCCCAGGGATGAAGGCAGCTTGATCTTGGTGGATAAGCTTTGTGATGTGCTGCTGGAATTGGTTTGCCAGTATTTTACTGAGGATTTTCAAATTGACGTTCGTCAGGGATATTGGCCTAAAATTCTCTTTTTTTGTTGTGTCTCTACGAGGCTTTCGTATCAGGATGATGCTAGCCTCATAAAATGAGTTAAGGAGGATTCCCTCTTTTTCTATTGATTGAAATAGTTTCAGAAGGAATGGTACCAGCTCCTCTTTGTACCTCTGGTAGAATTCAGCTGTGAGTCCATCTGCTCTTGGACTTTGTTTGGTTGGTAGGCTATTAATTATTGCCTCAATTTCAGAACCTGTTATCGGTCTATTCAGAGAGTCCACTTCTTCCTGGTTTAGTCTTGGGAGGATGTTTGTGTCCAGGAATTTATCCATTTCTTCTAGATTTTCTAGTTTATTTGCATAGAGGTGTTTATAGTATTTGCTGATGGTAGTTTGTATTTCTGTGGCATTGGTGGTGATATCCCCTTTATCATTTTTTATTGCATCTATTTGATTCTTCTCTCTTTTCTTCTTTATTAGTCTGCTAATGGCCTATCAATTTTGTTGATCTTTTCAAAAAACCAACTCCTGGATTCATTGATTTTTTTTGAAGGGTTTTTTGTGTCTCTATCTCCTTCAGTTCTGCTCTGATCTTAGTTATTTCTTGCCTTCTGCTAGCTTTTGAGTTTGTTTGCTCTTGCTTCTCTAGTTCTTTTAATTGTGATGTTAGGGTGTCAATTTTAGCTCTTTCCTGCTTTCTCTTGTGGGCATTTAGTGCTATAAATTTCCCTCTATACACTGCTTTAAATGTGTCCCAGAGATTCTGGTATGTTGTGTCTTTGTTCTCATTGGTTTCAAAGAATATCTTTATTTCTGCCTTCATTTCGTTATTTACCCAGTAGTCATTCAGGAGATGGTTGTTTAGTTTCCATGTAGTTGTGCAGTTTTGAGTGAGTTTATTAATCCTGAGTTCTAATTGGATTGCACTGTGGTCTGAGAGACTGTTGTGATTTCTCTTCTTTTATATTTGCTGAGGAGTGTTTTACTAACAATTATGTGGTCAATTTTAGAATAAGTGCGATGTGGTGCTGAGAAGAATGAATATTCTGTTGATTTAGGGTGTAGAGTTGTGTAGATGTCTATTAGGTCCACTTGATCCAGAGCTGAGTTCAAGTCCTGGATATCCTTGTTAACTTTCTGTCTCATTGATCTGTCTAATATTGGCAGTGGGGTGTTAAAATCTCCTATTATTATTGTGTGGGAGTCTAAGTCTCTTTGTAAGTCCTCAAGGATTTGCTTTATGAATCCATGTGCTCCTGTATTGGGTGCATGTATGTTTAGGATAGTTAGCTCTTCTTGTTGAATTGATCCCTTTATCATTATGTAGTGGCCTTCTTTGTCTCTTTTGATCTTTGTTTGTTTAAAGTATGTTTTATCAGAGACTAGCATTACAACCCCTGCTTTTTTTTTCTGCTTTCCATTTGCTTGGTAGATCTTCCTCCATCCCTTTATTTTGAGCCTATGTGCATCTCTGCATGTGAGATGGGTCTCCTGAATACAGCATACTCATGGGTCTTGACTCTTTTTCCAATTTGCCAATCTGTGTCTTTTAATTGGGGAATGTAGCCCATTTACATTTAAGGTTAATATTGTTATGTTTGAATTTGATCCTGTCATTATCATGTTAGCTGGTTATTTTGCCTGTTAATTGATGGAGTTTCTTCATAGCATTGCTGGTCTTTACAATTTGACATGTTTTTTTTCAGTGGCTAGTACCAGTTGTTCCTTTCCATGTTTAGTGCTTCCTTCAGGATCTCTTGTAAGCCAGGCCTGGTGGTGACAAAATCTCTCAGCATTTGCTTGTTTGTAAAGGATTTTATTTTGCCTTCATTTATGAAGCTTAGTTTGGCTGGATGTGAGATTCTGGGTTGAAAATTCTTTTCTTTAAGAATGTTTAATATTGGCCCCCACTCTTTTCTGGCTTGTAGAGTTTCTGCTGAGAGATCTGCTGGTTAGTCTAATGGCCTTCCCTTTGTGGGTAACCCGACCTTTCTCTCTGGCTGCCCTTAACATTTTTCCTTCATTGCAACGTTGGTGAATCTGACAATTATGTGTCTTGGGGCTGCTCTTCTTGAGGAGTATCTTTGTGGTGGTCTATGTATTTCCTGAATTTGAAGATTGGCCTGCCTTGCTAGATTAGGGAAGTTCTCCTGGATAATATCCTGAAGAGTGTTTTCTAATTTGGTTCCACTATCCCCGTCACTTTCCGTTACACCAATCAAATGTAGATTTGGTCTTTTCACATAGTCCCATATTTCTTGGAGGCTATGTTTGTTTCTTTTCACTCTTTTTTCTCTAATCTTGTCTTCTTGCTTTATTTCATTAATTTGATCTTCAATCACTGATATCCTTTCTTCCACTTGATCAAATCAGCTATTGAAGCTTGTGCATCCATCACGAGGTTCTTGTGCCATGGTTTTCAACTCCATCAGGTCATTTATGGTCTTCTCCACACTGTTTATTCTAGTTAGCCATTTGTCTAACCTTTTTTCAAGGATTTTAGCTTCCTTATGATAGGTTACAACATGCTCCTTTAGCTCAGAGAAGTTTGTTACTATCGACCTTCTGAAGCCTACTTCTGAAAACTCATCAAACTCATTCTCCATCCAGTTTTGTTCTGTTACTGGCAAGAACCTGTGATTCTTTGGAGGAGAAGAGTTGCTGCGTTTTTTGGAATTTTCGCTTTTCTGCTCTGGTTTCTCCCCATCTTTGTGGTTTTATCTACCTTTGGTCTTTGATGTTGGTGACCTACAGATGGGGTTTGGTGTGATGTCCTTTTTGTTGATGTTGATGCTATTTTTTTCTGTTTGTTAGTTTTCCTTCAACAGTCAGACCCCTCAGCTGCAGGTCTGTTGGAGTTTGCTGGAGGTCCACTCCAGACCCTGTTTGCCTGGGTATCACCAGTGGAGGTTGCAGAACAGCAAATATTGCTGCCTGATCCTTCCTCTGGAAGCTTCATCCCAGAGGGGCACCCACCTGTTTGAGTGTCTGTTGACCCCTACTGGGAGGTGTCTCCCAGTCAGGCTACACAGGGGTCAGGGACCTGCTTGAGGAGGCAGTCTGTCCATTCTCAGAGCTCGAACGCCATGCTGAGAGAACCACTGCTCTCTTCGGAGCTGTCAGACAGGGATGTTTAAGTCTACAGAAGCTGTCTGTTGCCTTTTGTTCTACTATGCCCTGCCCCCAGAAGTGGAATCTATAGAGGCAGGCAGTAGGCCTTGCTGAGCTGCGGTGGGCTCCACCCAGTTCGTACTTCCAGGCCTCTTTGTTTACATTGTGAGCTACTCAAGTCTCAGCAATGATGGACACCACTCCCCCCATCCAGCTACAGCATGGCAGGTCAATCTCAGACTGCTGCACTAGCAGTGAGCAAGGCTCCATGGGAGTGGGACCTGCCAAGCTAGGCACAGGAGGATATCTCCTGGTCTGCCAGTTGCTAAGACTGTGGGAATAGCGCAGTATTTTGTCAGGAGTGTACTGTTTCTCCAGATACAATCTATCACAGCATCCCTTGGCTAGGAAAGGGAAATCCCCCAACCCCTTGTGCTTCCCAGGTGAAGCAACACCTGCCCTGCTTCAGCTCACCCTCCATGGGCTGCACTCACTGTCCAGTCCCAGGATGAACCAGGCACCTCAGTTGGAAATGTAGAAATAACCATCTTCTATGTCGATCTTGCTGGGAACTGCACACCGGAGCTGTTCCTATTTGCCCCTCTTGGAAGTGGAGTGTATAAATGTCTTCTTTCGAGAGATGTCTGTTCAGGTCCTTCACCCACTTTTTGATGGAGTTGTTCATTTTTTTCTTGTAAATTTGTTTAAGTTCCTTGTAGATTCTCGATATTAGACCTTTGTCAGATGGGCAGATTGCAAAAATTTTCTCCCGTTCTGTAGGTTGCCTGTTCACTCTGATGATAGTTTCTTTTGCTGTGCAGGAGCTCTTTAGTTTAATTTGATCCCATTTATCTGCTTTGGCTTTTATTGCCATTGCTTTTGGTGTTTTAGTCATGAAGTCTTTGCCCATGCCTATGTCCTGAGTGGTATTGCCTGGGTTTTATCCTGGGGTTTCTAAAATTTTAGGTTTTATGTTTAATTCTCTAATCCATCTTGAGTTAATTTTTGAATAAGGTGTAAGGAAGGGTCCAGTTTCAGTTTTCTGCATATGGCTAGTCAGTTTTCCCAGCACCATTTATTAAATAGGGAATTATTTCCTTATTGCTTGTTTTTGTCAGGTTTGTTGAAAATCAGATGATTGTAGTTGTGTGGCGTTATTTCTGAGGGCTCTGTTCTGTTCCATTGGTCTATATATCTGTTTTGGTACCAGTACCATGCTGTTTTCATTACTGTAGCCTTGTAGTACAGTTTGAAGTCAGGTAGTGTGATGCCTCCAGCTTTGTTCTTTTTACTTAGGATTGTCTTGGCTATGCAGGCTCTTTTTTGCTTCCATATGAAATTTAAAGTTTTTTTCTAATTCTGTGAAGAAAGTCAATGATACCTTGATGGGAATAGCATTGAATCTATAAATTACTTTGGGTAGTATTGCCATTTTTGTGATATTGATTCTTCCCATCCATGAGCATGGAATGTTTTTCTATTTGTTTGTGTCCTCTCTGATTTCCTTGAGCAGTGGTTTGTAGTTGTCCTTGAAGAGGTCCTTCATCTCCCTTGTAAGTTGTATTCCTAGGTATTTTATTTCTTTGTAACAATTGTGAATGGGAGTTCACTCATGATTTGGCTCTCTGCTTGTCTGTCATTGGTGTATAAGAATGCTTGTGGTTTTTGCACATTGTTTTTTTATCCTGAGAGTTTGCTGAAGTTGCTTGTCAGCTTAAGAAGTTTGTGGGCTGAGACGATGGGGTTTTCTAAATATACATTCATGTCGTCTGCAAACAGAGACAATTTGACTTCCTCTCATTCTATTTGAATGTCTTTTATTTCTTTCTCTTGCCTGATTGCTCTATCCAGAATTTCCAATACTATGTTGAATAGGAGTGGTGAGAGAGGGCACCTTTGTCTCGTTCCAGTTTTCAAAGGGAATGCTTCCAGCTTTTGCCCATTCAGTATGATATTTGCTATGGTTTTGAAATAAATAGCTCTTGTTATTTTGAAATATGTTCCATCAATACTTAGTTTATTGAGTTTTTAGCTTGAAAGTGTGTTGAATTTTATCGAAGGCCTTTTCTGCATGTATTGAGATAATCATGTGGTTTTTGTTATTGGTCTGCTTATGTGATGGATTACGTTTATTGATTTGTGTATGTTGAACCAGCCTTGCATCCCAGGAATGAAGCTGACTTGATCATGGTGGTTAAGCTTTTTGATGTGCTGCTGGATTCAGTTTGCCAGTATTTGACTGAGGATTTTCACATCAATGTTCCTCAGCGATACTGGCCTGAAATTTTCTTTTTTTATTGTGTCTCTGCCAGGTTTTGGAATCAGGATGATGCTGGCCTCATAAAATGAGTTAGAGAGGATTCCCTCTTTTTCTGTTGTTTAGAATAGTTTCAGAAGGAATGGTATCAGCTCCTCCTTGTACCTCTGGTAGAACTAGGCTGTGAATCCATCTGGTCCTGGACTTTTTTTGGTTGGTAGGCTATTAATTACTGCCTCAATTTCAGAACTTGTTATTGGTCTATTCAAGGATTTGACTTCTTCCTGGTTTAGTCTTGGGAGGGTGTTTGTGTTCAGGAATTTATTTCTTCCAGATTGTCTAGTTTATTTGCATAGAGGTGTTTATAGTATTCTCTGATGGTAGTTTGTATTTCTGTGGCATCGGTGTTGATATCACCTTTATCATTTTTTATTGCGTCTATTTGATTCTGCTCTCTTTCCTTCTTTATTAGTCTGAGTAGTGGTTTATGTATTTTGTTGATCTTTTCAAAAAATCAGCTCTTGGATTCATTGATTTTTTGAAGGGTTTTTTTGTGTCTCTATCTCTTTCAGTTCTGCTGTGATCGTAGTTATTTCTTGTCTTCTGCTAGCTTTTGAATTTGTTTGCTTTTGCTTCTGTAGTTCTTTTAATTGTGATGTTAGGGTGTGGATTTTAGATCTTTCCCACTTTCTCCTTTGGGCATTTAGTGCTATAAATTTCCCTCTAAACACTGCTTTAACTGTGTCCCAGAGGCTCTGGTGCATCAACCAGTAAGTTGATCTCATTGGTTTCAAATAACTTATTTATTTCTGCCTTTTTGCATTATTTATCCAGTAATAATTCAGGAACAGGTTGTTCAGTTTCCGTGTAGTTGTGTGGTATTGAATGAATTTCTTAATCCTAAGTTCTAATTTGATTGCACTGTGGTCCAAGAGACTGTTATGATTTCCTTTATTTTCCATTTGCTGAGGAGTGTTTTACTTCCAATTATGTGGTCAATTTTAGAATAAGTGCAATGTGGTGCTGAGAAGAATGTATATTCTGTTGATTTGGGTTGGAGAGTTCTGTAGATGTCTATTAGGTCAGCTTGATCCAGAGCTGAGTTCAAGTTCTGAATATCCTTGTTAATTTTCTGTCTCGTTGATCTGTCTAATATTGACAGTGGGGTATTAAAGTCTCCCACTATTATTGTATGGGAGTCTCTCTTTGTAGGTCTCTAAGAACTTGCTTTATGAATCAAGGTGCTCCTGTATTGGGTGCATATATATTTAGGATAGTTAGCTCTTCTTGTTGCATTGATTCCTTTACCATTATGTAATGCATTCCTTTGTCTTTTTTTATCTTTGTTGGTTTAAAATCTGTTTTATCAGAGACTAGGATTGCAAGTCCTGTTTTTTTTTTTTTTTTTTTGGCTTTCCATTTGCTTGGTAAATATTCCTCCATCCCTTTATTATGAGCCTATGTGTGTCTTTGCACATGAGATGGGTCTCCTGAATACAGCTCACTGATGAGTCTTGACTCTTTATCCAATTTGCCAGTATGCATCTTTTAATTGGGGCGTTTAGCCCATTTACATTTAAGATTAGTGTTGTTATGTGTGAATTTGATCCTGTCATCATAATGCTAGCTGGCTGTTTTGAATATTAGTTGATGCAGTTTCTTCATAGTGTCATTGGTCTTTTTATTTTGGCATGTTTTTTCAGTGGCTGGTACCGATTGTTCCTTTCCATGTTTAGTGCTTCTTTCAGGAGCTCTTGTAAGGCAGGCCTAGTGGTAACAAAATCCCTCCACATTTGCTTTGTATGTAAAGGATTTTATTTCTCCTTCACATATGAAGCTTAGTTTGGCTGAATATGAGATTCTGGGTTAAAAATTCTTTTCTTTAAGAATATTGAATATTGGCTCCCACTGTCTTCTGGCTTGTAGGGTTTCTGCTGAGAGATCCGCTCCTATTCTGATGGGCTTCCCTTTGTAGGTAACCTGACCTTTCTCTCTGGCTGCTCTTAATATTTTCCCCTTGATTTCAACCTTGGAGAATCTGATGATTATGTGTCTTGGGGTTCTTCTCAAAGAGTATCTTAGTGGTGTTCTCTCTATTTTCCTGAATTTGAATGTTTGCCTGTCTTGCTAGGTTGGGGAAGTTCTCCTGGATAATATTTGGAAGAGTGTTCTCCAACTTGGTTCCGTACTCCCTGTCACTTTCAGGGACCCCAATCAATTGTAGGTTTGGTCTTTTCACATAGTCTCATATTCTTGTGGGCTTTGTTCATTCCTTTTCATTCTTTTATCCCTAATTTTGTCTTCATGCCTCATTTCAGTAACTTGATCTTCAATCTCTGATATCCTTTCTTCCGAATGATCAATTCGGCTATTGATTCTTGTGTATGCTTCATGAAGTTCTCGTGCTGTATTTTTCAGCTCCATCAGGTCATTTATGTTCTTCTCTAAACTGGTTATTCTAGTTAGCAGTTCCTGTAACCTTTTGTCAAGGATCTCAGCTTCCTTGCATTCTGTTATAACATGCTCCTTTAGCTCACAGGAGTTTGTTATCACCCACCTTCTGAAGCCTACTTCTTTCATTTTGTCAAACTAATTCTCTGTCCAGTTTTGTGCCCTTGTTGGAGAGGAGTTTCGATCATTTGGAGGAGAAGAGGTATTCTGGTTTTTGGAATTTTCAGCCTTTTTGCACTGGTTTTTCCTCATCTTCATGGATTTATGTATCTTTGATCTTTGAAGTTGGTGACCTTTGGATGGTGTTTCTGTGTGGGGGTACTTTTTGTTGATGTTGATGTTATTGCTTTCTGTTTGTTAGTTTTTCTTCTTACAGTCAGGCCCCTCTTCTGCAGGACTGCTCCAGACCCTATTTGTCTGGGTATCACCAGCGGAGGCTGCATAGCAGCAAAGATTGCTGCCTGCTCCTTCCTCTGGAAGCTTTGTCCCAGAGGGGCACTGGCCTGATGCCAACCAGAGCTCTCCTGTATGAGGTGTCTGTCAATCCCTGTTGGGAGGTCTCTCCCAGTTAGGAGGCACAGGGGTCAGGGACTCACTTGAGGAGGCATTCTGTCCTTTAGCAGAGCTCGAGCCCTGTGCTGGGAGAACCCTCCTTTTCAGGATCTGTTGCTCTCTTCAGAGCCAGCAGGCAGGAATATTTAATTCTGCTGAAGCTATACCCACATCCACCCCTTCCCCCAGGCGCTCTTAAGCAGTGAGATGGGAGTTTTATCTATAAGCCCCTGACTGGGGCTGCTGCCTTTCTTTCAGAGATGCCCTGACCAGTGAAGAGGAATTTAGAGAGGCCGTCTGACCACAGCTGCTTTGCCATGCTGCGTTGAGTTCTTCCTAGTCCTTAGTAATGGCAGGGGAAAACTGCTTACTCAAACCTCAGTAATGGTGATGCCCCTCCACTATCAAGCTCGATCCTCTCAGGTTGACTTCAGACTGCTGTGCTGGCAGTGAGAATTTCAAGCCAGTGGTGTTTAGCTCGCTGGGCTTCATGGCAATGGGACCCACTTAGTGAGACCACTTGGCTCCCTGGTTTCAACCCCCTTTCCAGGGGAGTGAATGGTTCTGTCTTGCTGGGGTTCCAGGTGCCACTGGGGTATGAAAACAAACAAACAAACAAATAAACAAACTCCTGCAGCTAGCTCAGTGCCTGTCTGAACAGCCACCAAGTTTTGTGCCTGAAACCCAGGGCTCTTTTGGTGTACGCACACAGGGAATCTCCTGGTCTGTGAATTGCAAAAACCATGAGAAAAGCATAGTATCTGGGCTGGATAGCACAGTCCCTCACTTGGCTGGGGAAAGGAGGCCCCCAACTCCTTGTACTTCCTGGGTGAGGTGATGCCCCACCCTGCTTCTGCTAGCCCTCCATGGGCTGCACCCACTACCTAATCTGTCTCCTCAGTTGGAAATGCAGAAATCACCCATCTTCTGTGTTGGTCTCGCTGGAAGCTGCCAAACTGAGCTGTTATTCAGCCATCTTCAAGTCCTGCTTTCAAATGTTTGAAGTATAAACCTAGAAGTGAGGTTTCTGGGTCATAAGGTAATTCTGTGTTTAACTTTTCTGAGTAACTGCCAAAGTGTTTTCCACAGCAGCTGCACCATTTTATATTGCCACCAATGATGGATAAGTATTCTTGTTTCTCCACATCCTCAACACTTCTTATTTTGTTTTCTTTTAATAATCATCCTGGCCAGGTGCAGTGGCTCACGCCTGTAATCCCAGCACTTTGGGAGGCCGAGGTGGGCAGATCACGAGGTCAGGAGATTGAGACCATCCTGGCTAACATGGTGAAAACCCATCTCTACTAAAAATACAAAAACTTAGCTGGGCATGGTGGCACGCACCTGTATTCCCAGCTACTCGGGAGGCTGAGGCAGGAGAATCACTTGAATCTGGGAGGTGGAGGTTGCAGTGAGCCGGGATCACACCACTGCACTCCAGCCTGGGTCACAGAGCGAGACTCCATCTCAAAAAAAAAAAAAAAAAGTAATAATCCTAGTGTGTGTGAAGTGGTATCTCATGTTTTTTCTTTTTTTCATTTACTATACTTTAATGCTTATGACATAATTTTTAAAGAGGAAAATATTAGTTGGGACAATGGAAGGAGTCACGATTTTTAGGTAACACTGGAAAATTTTAAGAAGAAACAGCAAGATGATACATGAAATTATACAGACCTTATGCCAAATCCTTTACTCAGAGGACAAAACTTACTACATGCAGACACAAAGCTTGTTTTGTATGACTTGGAAATCCCAGACTTTTTCTGTGAACTTAATTAAGTGGTCCACCTTGCCTGTTCTGATACCTTTCTCAAAGACATATCGAGGTATTGTACAACTATGCTGCTGAGTGGTAGTCCCATTGCTGGTATTTTTTTACTCTTTCTCTAAGATCATTTCATCCATATGTGCAATCCCGTCAGCTCAGGGGAAGCATAAAGCATTTCCCACCTGCGTGTCTCACCTCTCAAATATGTCCTTATTTTATTGTAGGAGCACAGGGTTGTACCTTAGTTTTGTTGCTACCCACAACTCATGCTCTAATGCAACTGCCTCAGTGAGGCACACTGTGGTTAAACCCTTACTAAACATTTTCATCTTAAAGTCAAGTAGTAAAGACATAAAATGAGCTCTGAAAGGATTCTTCAGAGGAAAGCAATGGAAGCATCATTTTTCAAAAAGTGCATGTGATTTTATTGTGGTTTTGATTTACATTTCCTTAATGATCCATGATGTTGAATGACTTCTCATGTATTAGCCATTTGTACATCTTTGGAGAAAAGTCTTTTCAAAATCCTTTGCCCATTTTAAAATTGGGTAGTTTGTCTTTTTGTTGTTGAGTTGTAAGAGTTCTTTATACATATTTTTACATATTCTGAATACTAAACTCTTATCTGATATATGACTTGCAAATATTTTTTCCATTCTATAGATTGTCTTTTCATTTTATTTTTGTGTTAATATCTTTTGATGTGCAAAAATTTAATTTTTATGGAGTCTATCTCTTTTTCTTCATTGCTCATGCTCTTGATGTCAAATCTAAGAATTCATTGCCAAATCTGTGGTCATAAAGAGTTAATACTTTGTTTATTTTTAGTGACTTTAGAGTTCTTATTATTCTACTCTCTTTTTTGTTCATCTCTGCTCTAATTTTTATTATGTCCTTCCTTCTTCTAGCTTTGGATTTAATTTGCTGTTCTTTTTCTAGCTCCTTAGAGGTAATGCTTGGCTGATTTATAATCTTGTTTTCTTAATACAATAGGCATTTACAGCTATATATTTTCTTCTAATCATTGTTTTAGCAACATCCCTAAGATTTGGTATACTGTGGTTGTTTTTTTTCATTTATTTCAAAGTATAATTTCTCTAGTAATTTCTTCTTTGATCTACTGATTATTTAAGAGTATACTGTTTAATTTCCATATATTTCTATATTTTTCAGCTTCCTTCTGTTGTTGACTTTTGTCTTCATTCCATTGTGGTCAGAAAACATTTTTTGTATGGTTTAATATTTTAACATTTATTGACAGTTGTTTTATAACCTCACAGAGTGTCAATCTAAAAAATATTCCATGAGGATTTGAAAAGAATATCCATTTTGCTGTTGTTGGGTAGACTGTTCCAAATATGTAGATTAAGTTTAATTGCTTTATAGTACTATTCTTTTATCATTTATCATCTGTCTAGATAGTCTATTGATAATTAAAAGTGAGGTATTGAAGTTTCTAAATATTGTAGAACTGTCTCTCCAATTCTGTCAATGTTTTCTTCATATATTTTGGGGTTATGTTACTTGATGCATGTATGTTTATAATTGTTATATCTTATTGATAAGACCTTTTAAAAATCAACGTACAATGTCCTTCTTTGTCTCTTTTAACTTTTTCTTAAAATTTATTTTTTCTGGTATTAGTATAGACACTCTAGCTGTCTATTGGTTACTAATTGCATGGAATATCTTTTTCATTATTTCACTTTCAACCTATTTGTGTCTTTAGGTCTAAACTGAATCTCTTGTAAACAGTATATAATTGGATCATTTAAAAATCCATTTTGCCAATCTGTCTTTTAATTGGTGAGTTTAATACATTGACATTCAAAGTGATTACTGACAAATGGGAACTTACTTCTGCCATTTTGCTATTTTTTAAATCTTTCTTATTCCTCAATTTCTCTATTACTGCCTTCTTTTTTATTTGAATTTTTTCTTAGTGTACCATTTTCATTCTTTATTTACTTCCTTTTTATCTAGTTTCATTGAGTTATATTATTAGTGGTTACTATGGTCATTATAGTTAACATCCTAAGTTTATAACAATCTAGTTTGAATTGGTACCAACTGAGCTTGAATAGTATATATTAACTCTGCTTTTATCATATCCAGTTCTGTCCCCCTCTCAGGTTGTTATTGTCACAAATTACATCTTTATACATGGGTAACAATTAACATAGATTTATAATTATTTTTATTCATTTTTGTTTTAAATCACATAGTAAACAAAGATATAGTTGTAAACAAACAATATAAAATACTAACTTCTATATATGCCTATACAATTATATTTACCATTGATATTTATTTCTCCCTACAGCTCAAGTTACTATGTAGTGTCATTTCATTTCAGCCTGAAGGACTCCCTTTAGCATTTTTTTTCTTTCTTTCTTTTTTTGTAACTATACGTTAAGTTCTGGGATATACATGCAGAACATGCAGGTTTGTTACAAAGGTATCCATGAGCCATGGTGGTTTGTTGCACTTATCAACCCGTCATCTACATTAGGCATTTCTCTTAATGCTATCTCTCCCCTAGTTCTCCATCCTCTGACAGGCCCCAGTGTGTGATGTTCCCCTCCCTGTGTTCATGTGTTCTCATTGTTCAACTCCCACTTATGAGTGAGAACATGCGGTGTTTGGTTTTCTGTTCCTGCGTTAGTTTGCTGAGGATGATGGTTTCCAGCTTCATCCACATCCCTGGAAAGGACATGAACTCATCCTTTTTTATGGCTGCACAGTATTCCATGGTTTATATATGCCACATTTTCTTTATCCAGTCTATCATTGATGGGCATTTGAGTTGGTTCCAAGTCTTTGCTATTGTAAATAGTGCTGCAATAAACATACTGGTGCATGTATCTTTATAGTAGAATGATTTATATTCCTTTGGGTATATACCCAGTAATGGGATTGCTGGATCAAATGGTATTTCTGGTTCTAAATCCTTGAGGAATCACCACACTGTCTTCCACAATGGGTGAACTAATTTACACTTCTACCAACAGTATAAAAGCCTTCCTATTTCTCCACATCTTCTCCAGCATCTATTGTTTCTTGACTTTTTAATGATCACCATTCTAACCAACCAACATGAGATGGTATCTCATTGTGGTTTTAATTTGCATTTCTCTTATGATCAGTGATGATGAGCTTTTTTTTTCATGTTTATTGGCTGCATAAATGTCTTCTTTTGAGAAGTGTCTGTTCATATCCTTTGCCCACTTTTTGATGGGGTTGTTTTTTTTTCTTGTAAATTGGTTTAAGTTTCTTGTAGATTCTGGATATTAGTCCTTTGTAAGATGGGTAGATTGCAAAAATTTTCTCCCATTCTGTAGGTTGCCTGTTCACTCTGATGGTAGTTTCTTTTGCTGTGCAGAAGCTCTTTAGTTTAACTAGGTTCCATTTGTCAATTTTGGCTTTTGTTGCCATTGCTTTTGGTGTTTTAGTCACAAAGTCTTTGCCCATGCCTATGTCCTGAATGGTATTGCTTAAGTTTTCTTCTAGGGATTTATGGTTTTAGGTCTTACATTTAAGTCTTTAATCCAGCTTGAGTTAAATTTTGTATAAGAAGTAAGGAAGGGGTCCAGTTTCAGTTTTCTGCATATGGCTAGCCAGTTTTTCCAACATTGCTTGTTAAATAGGGAATCATTTCCCCATTGCTTGTTTTTGTCAGGTTTGTCAAAGATCAGGATGGTTGTAGATGTGTGGCATTATTTCTGAGGCCTCTGTTCTGTTCCATTGGTCTATATATCTGTTTTGGTACCAGTACCATGCTATTTTGGTTACTGTAGCCTTGTAGTATAGTTTGAAGTTAGGTAGCATGATGCCTCCAGCTTTGTTCTTCTTGCTTAGGTTTGTCTTGGCTATACAGGCTGTTTTTTGGTTCTATATGAAATTTAAAGTAGTTTTTTCTAATTCTGTGAAGAATGACAATGGTAACTTGATGTGGGATAGCATTGAATCTATACATTACTTTAGGCAGTATGGCCATTTTCACAATATTGATTCTTCCTATCCATGAGCATGGACTGTTTTTCCACTTGTTTGTGTCCTCTCTTATTTCCTTGTGCAGTGGTTTGTAGTTCCCCTTGAAGAGGTCCTTCACATCCCTTGTAAGTTGTATTCCTAGGTATTTTATTCTCTTTGTAGCAATTGTGAATGGGAGTTCACTCATGATTTGGCTCTCTGTTTGTTTATTATTGGTGTATAGGAATGCTTGTGATTTTTGCACATTGATTTTGTATCCTGAGACTTTGCTGAAGTTGCTTATCAGCTTAAGGAGATTTTGGGCTGAGATGATGGGGTTTTCTAAACATACAATCATGTCATCTGCAAACAGAGACAATGTGACTTCCTCTCATCCTATTTGAATACCCTTTATTTATTTCTCTCGCCTGATTGCCCTAGCCAGAACTTCCAACACTATGTTGAATAGGAGTAGTGAGAGAGGGCATTCTTGTCTGTGCCGGTTTTCAAAGGGAATGCTTTCAGCTTTTGCCCATTCAGTATGATATTGGCTGTGGGTTTGTCATAAATAGCTCTTATTATTTTGAGATATGTTCCATTAATACCTAGTTTATTGAGAGTTTTTATCATGAAGGGATTTTGAATTTTATTGAAGGCCTTTTCTGTATCTGTTGAGATAATCATGTGATTTTTGTCATTGGTTCTGTTTATGTGGTGGATCATTTTTATTGATTTTCATATGTTGAACCAGCCTTGCACCCCAGGGATGATGCCAACTTGATCATGGTGGATAAGCTTTTTGATGTGCTGCTGGATTAGCTTTCCCAGCAGTAAAATACCTTTTACTGAGTATTTTCGTGTTGATGTTAATTAGGGATATTGCCCTGAGTTTCTTTTTTTACTATGTCTTTGCCAGGTTTTGGTATCAGGTGCCAGGTTATGGTATGCTGGCCCCATAAAATGAGTTAGGGAGGAGTTCCTCTTTTTCTACTGTTTGGAATAGTTTCAGAAAAAATGATACCAGGTCCCCTTTGTACCTCTGGGAGAATTTGGCTCTGAATCCACCTGTCCCTGGGCTTTTTTTTTTTTTTTTTATTGGTAGGCTATTAATTACTGCCTCAATTTCAGAATTTGCTACTGGTCTATTCAGGGATTCAACTTCTTCCTGGCTTATACTTGGGAGGTTGTATGTGTCCAGGAATTTATCCATTTCTTCTAGATTTTCTAGTTTATTTATATTGAGGTGTTTATAGTATTCTCTGATGGTAGTTTGTATTTCTGTGGGATCATTGGTGATACCTCCTTTATCGTCTTTTATTGTGTCTATTTGATTCTTCTGTTTTCTTCTTTATTAGTGTGACTAGAGGTCCATCTATTTTGTTGATATTTTCAAAAAACCGGCTCCTGGATTCATTTTTTTTTTTTTTTTTTGAGATGGAGTCCCCATCTGTTGCCCAGGCTGGAGTGCAGTTGTGCAATCTCGGCTCACTGCAACCTCTGCCTCCCAAGTAGCTCGGACTACAGGCACATGCCACCACACCCAGCTAATTTTTGTATTTTCAATACAGACAGTGTTTCACCACATTAGCCAGTATGGTCTTGATCTCCTGACCTTATGACCCACACGCCTCAGCCTCCCGACGTGCTGGGATTACAGGCATGAGCCACTGTGCCCAGCCGGATTCATTGTTTTTTTTGAAGGGTTTTTCCTGTCTCTATCTCTTTAATTTATGCTCTGATCTCAGTTATTTCTTGTCTTCTAGTATGTTTTGAATTTGTTTGCTCTTGCTTCTCTTGTTCTTTTAATTGTGATGTTAGGGTGTCGATTTTAGGTCTTTCACGCTTTCTCCTGTGGGCATTTAGTGCTATAAATTTTCCTCTAAACACTGCTTTAGTGATGTCCCAGAGATTCTGGTATGTTGTGTCTTTATTCTCATTGGTTTCATAGAACTTATTTATTTCTGCCTTAATTTTGTTGTTTACCCAGTAGTCATTCAGGAGCAGGTTGTTCAGTTTGCATGAAGTTGTGCAGTTTTAAGTGAGTTTTCTTAATCCTGAATTCTAATTTGATTGCACTGTGGTCTAAGAGACTGTTATGATTTCCATTCTTTTGCATTTGCTGAGGAGTGATTTACTTCCAATTATGTGGTCAATTTTAGAATAAGTGTGATGTGGTACTGAGAAGAATGTATATTCTGTTGATATGGGGTGGAGAGTTCTGTAGATGTCTATTAGGTCAGCTTGGTCCAGAGTTGAGTTCAAGTTCTGAATATCCTTGTTAATTTTCTGTCTTGTGGATCTATCTAATATTGACAGTGGGGTGTTAAAGTCTCCCATGATTATTGTGTGGGAGTCCAAGTCTCTTTGTAGGTGTCTAAGAACTTGTTTTATGCATCTTGGTACTCCTGTATTGGGTGAATATATATTTAGGATAGTTAGCTCTTCTTGTTGCATTGATCCCTTTACCATTATGTAATGCCCTTCTTTGTCTTTTTTGATCTTTGTTGGTTTAAAATCTGTTTTATGAGAGACTAGGATTGCAACCCCTGCTTTTTTTTTTTTTTTTGCTGTCCATTTGTTTGGTAAATTTCCTTCATATTTTTATTTTGAGTCTTTATGTGTCTTTGCATGTGAGATGGCTCTCCTGAATACAGCACACCAATGGGTCTTGACTCTTTTTCCAATTTGCTAGTCTGTGTCTTTTAATTGGGGCATTTAGCCCATTTACATTTAAGATTAGTGTTACTATGTGTGATTTGATCCTGTCATTATGATGCTACCTGGTTATTTTGTCTGTTAGTTGATGCAGTTTCTTCATAATGTCGATGGTCTTTACAATTTGGTTTGTTTTTTCAGTGGCTGGTACTGATTGTTCCTTTCCATATTTAGTGCTTCCTTCAGAAGCTCTTGTATGGCAGGCCTGGTGGTGACAAAATCTCTCATCATTTGCTTGTCTGTAAAGGATTTTATTTCTCCTTCTCTCATGAAGCTTAGTTTGGCTGGATATGAAATTCTGGGTTGAAAATTCTTTTCTTTAATAATATTGAATATTGGCTCCCACTGTCTTTTGGCTTGTAGAGTTTCTGCCGAGAGACCCACTGTTAGTCTGATGGACTTCCCTTTGTGGGTAGCCGGCCTTTGTCTCTGGCTGCCCTTAACATTTTTTCCTTCATTTCAACCTTGGTGAATCTGACAATTACGTGTCTTGGGATTGCTCTTCTCAGGGAGTATTTTAGTGGTGTTCTCTCTATTTCCTGATTTGAATGTTGGCCTGTCTTGCTAGGTTGGGGAATTTTCCCTGGGTAATATCCTGAAGAGTGTTTTCCAACTTGGTTCCATTCCCCTCATAACTTTCAGGTACTCCAATCAAACGTGTTTTTGGTCTTTTCACATAGTCCCATATTTCTTGCAGACTTTGTTTGTTCCTTTTCATTCTTTTTTCTCTAATCTTGTCTCAATACTTTATTTCATTAAGTTGATCTTCAATCTTTGGTATCCTTTCTTCCACTTGATCAATTTGGCTATTGATACTTGTGTATGGTTCATGAAGTTCTCATGCTGTATTTTTCAGCTCCATCAGGTTATTTATGTTCTTTCCTAAACTGATTATTCTAGTTAGCAATTTCTCTAACTTTTTTCAAGGTTCTTAGTCCTTGCATTGGGTTAGAACATGCTCCTTTAACTCAGAGGAGTTTGTAATTACTCGCCTTCTGAAGCCTACTTTTGTCAGTTCATAAAACTCATTCTCTGTCCAGTTTTGTTCCCTTGATGATGCGGAGCTGTGATCCTTTGAAGGAGAAGAAGCGTTGTGGGTTTTGGAAATTTCAGCATTTTTGCGCTGGTTTTTCTTCACCTTTGTGGATTTATCTACCTTTGGTCTTTGATGTTGGTGACCTTTGGATGGGGTTTTTGTGTGGACATCCTTTTTGTTGATGTTGATGCTATTCTTTTCTGTTTGTTAGCTTTCCTTCTAAAAGTCAAGCCCCTCTGTTGCAGGTCTGCTGGCGTTTGCTGGAGTCCACTCCAGACACTGTTTGCATGGGTATCACCAGCAGAGGCTACAGAACAGCAAAGATTGCTGCCTATTCCTTCCTCTGGAAGCTTTGTTCCAGAGGGGCACCTGCCAGATGCCAGCCAGAGCTCTCCTGTGTGAGGTGTCTGTGTACCCCTGCTGGTAAGTGTCTCCCTGTCAGGAGGCACGGGGGTCAGGGACCCACTTGCGGAAGCAGTCTGTCTCTTAGCAGAGCCTGAGTGCTGTTCTGGGAAATTCACTGCTCCCTTCAGAGCCAGCAGGCAGGGACGTTTATGTCTGCCGAAGCTGTGTCCACAGCCACCCTTTCCCCCAGGTGCTCTGTCCCAGGGAAATGAGAGTTTTTTTCTATAAGCCCTTGACTGGGGCTGCTGCCTTTCTTTCAGAGATGCCCTGCCCAGAGAGGAGGAATCTAGAAAGGCAGTCTAGCTCCAACGTTTTTGCTGAGCTGTGGTGGGCTCTGCCCAGTTCAAACTTCCCAGTGGCTGTGTTTACACTGTGAAGGGAAAACCACCTACTGAAACCTCAGTAATGGTGGACGCCCCTTCCCCCACCAAGCTGGAGCATCCCAGGTCGACTTCAGACTGCTGTGCTAGAATTCCAAGCCAGTGGATCTTAGCTTGCTGGGTCTGTAGGGGTAGGATCCGCTGAGCTAGACTACTTGGCTCCCTGCCTTCAGCCCCCTTTCCTGGGGAGTGAACGCTTCTGTCTCACTGGTGTTCCAGGTGCCACTGGGGTATGAAAAAAAACTCCTGCAGCTAGTTTGGTGTCTGCCCAGATGGCTGCCCAGTTTTGTGCTTAAAACCCAGGGCCCTGGTGGTGTAGGCACCCAAGGAAATCTCCTGGTCTGAGGGTTGTGAAGACTGTGGGAAAAGTGTAGTACCTGGGTACTCATGCACAGTTTCTCACACAACAGTCCCTCACAGCTTCCCTTGGCTAGGGGAGGGAGTTCCCCGACTCCTTGTGCTTCCCAGGTTAGGCAACGCCCCACACTGCTTTGTCTTGCCCTCCAATGGCTGCACCCACTGTCTAACCTGTCCCAGTGAGATGAGCCAGGTACCTCAATTAGAAATGCGGAAATCACCCACCTTGTTGATCTCCCTGGGAGCTGCAGACCGGAGCTGTTCCTATTTGACCATCTTACCAGCCACCTCCTTTAAGCATTTCTTATAGGAAAGGCCTACTGTTGACAAACTCTGAATTTTTTTTAAAGCTAGAAATGTCTTAATTTCACCTTCAGTTTTGAAGGATATTTTTTGTCAGATATAGAATTCTTGGCTAGCCTTTTTTTTTTTTTTCCTCTCAGCACTTTAAATATATCATCCCATTGCCTCTGACTTCTATGGTTTCTGTTGAGAAATTTGTTTCATGTTGAGGATTCCTTGTTCCTGAGAAGGCACTTCTTTCTTGCTGCTTTCAATATTTCCTCTTTGTTTCAAAAATTTGATTATATCTCAGTGTGGTTCTTTTTGAGTTCAGCATGCTTGGAATTTGTTGAGCATCTCAGAAGTGTAGATTTATATTTCCCATAAAACGTGGGCAGTTTTCTACCATTATTTCTTCAAATAAGCTATCTCCTTTTCTTTCTTTGTGTCTCTTCATCTTGATCTCTTTGTTTTGCTCCTCTGAGACTCTGAAAATATATATGTTAGTCTGCCTGATAGTGCACCACAGCCCCCCTTATACTTTGTTTACTTTTATTCATTATTTTTTCTTACTGCTCCTTGGATTGGGCACTTTCAATTGCCCTATCTTTGAGTTCACTTATTCTTCTGCTTGCTCCAATTTGCTGTTGAAACTATCTAGTGAAATTTTCACTTCCGCCATTGTATTTTTTAAGCATCAGAAATTCTATTTGGCTACATTTTGTAATTTCTACCTCTTTATTCATAGTCCCTGCTTGTTTATACATCATTCACCTGATTTTCTGTAGTTCTTTGTTCCTGGTTCACTCAGTTTTTTTATTACATTTAAGAGAGTTAATTTGAAGTCTTTGTCTAGTATACCCCATGTCTGGGCTTCCTTAGGGATAGTTTCTGTCAACTTCTTTCATTTTTGAGTGAATGGGCCAAACTTTCCAGTTTGTTTGTATGCTTTACAATTTTAATTTGAGAACTGGACATTTTCACTATTGTAACATGCAACTCTGGAAATCAAATTCACCTCCTCCTTAGGGATTGCTGTTATTGCATGATGAGGGATGGATACTGCTGTTATTTGTTTAGAAAATTTTCCCTGCATTTTTTTCCTGAACTATATTCCTTGTGATGTGTAGTCATTAAGTTCTCTGTTCCATTTTCTTGTGGTCAGACATTATTCTGATAGAAATTTCCTTAAATTCCTAGATTCAGTAGGAAAAGAAAAAAGAAAAAGAAAAACCCTTTGTAATTTCTCATTAAATTATTTTGGGATGAGGGAATTCAGGATGGCTGACTAGAGGCATCCAGCACTTACCTCGTCCACAAGGAATAACCAAAATAGCAAGCAGATAATCACACTTCCAAGAAAGCATCTAAGAGAGAACACTGGAATTCAATAGAGAAATTACAGGAAACAGCCTGGGCATGGACGGAGAAGGAAGCAAAGTAGTCCAGCTCAGCCTTTGATCAGCTGGGATCCCAGAGCGGCTCACCAGTGTGGGGAATGGATAAATGAGAGATCCCCAGTGGTCTACATTTCCACCATGGACTCCTGCAACCCTAGCCATTGGAGAGCTCCTCAAGCATTGCTGACCTTGGGACTAGCAGAGAGAACTGCATAGATATCACATAATAACATTGCTCCAGAGAGGGAGTTCAGACCATCTTCTGAGTCCTAGCAGCTGCAGCACAATGCCACTTTGAGAGCCTAGTCCCCATTTGCCTGCATTCTGCCTTGGGGCCCAGCAGCCCCTGCATCTACACATCCTTGAAGCCACACTGACATCCTCCTTTGTCTACCTGGAGGTCTGCAGCAGTGTAACACTGGTTGGACTCAGTGGAGCAGTAGGGTTCCCAGCACTCTAGCACACATAATGTATTGTGTCCTGGAAAATGCATGGTGCAATGCATTGGGAAAGCTCTCCTTGGGAGAAACATGCACTTATCAGAGCCCAAAATCCACCTGCCTGGCGCTATTGCCACTGACAGGAACCCAGTCCTCACCAACAATAGAGCTTCAGTGCCCTTGCACATGCTCTGAGGAAAAGCTCTCTCAGCCTACAACTGCTGACACTGCTGCTGCTGGGGGCAAAGGTATGCACAACTGGCAGCAACCCCATTACTCCCAGCAGCAGGGATGCTGCACACTGGCACGCACACTGAGGACTGCTCTCCCTGCAGCTATCATTGCCACCATCAAGGCTACCATTATTGGGGGCTGAAGCATGCACTCCCCAGAGCCTGACTGCTGCTTGCCTGTGGCTGCTGCCACTGGTAGCAACCCTGTTTCCCCAGCAGCAAGGCCATAGTGCACTTGCCTGTGCCCTGAGGTGGGGTCTCCTTGCTCACTGCAGCTGTTGCTACTGCCACCCAAGCATTCCACTGGGGAACTTGGAAATAAGACCATCTTGCCTACCACAGCCTGTGCCTGTGTGCACCACTAGGGGACCCAAGGATGGGTCTATCTGGTCTGGCACTCCTCTGTTCCTCAGTGACTAAACACAATTTCCAGGAATCTGGATATTGCTCCCTCCATCCACCATTGTTGGCACCTGTGCACTTCTCCTGGGAGCTTGAGGATGGGTCCACTTAGGCTACTGCTACCATTATAGCCAGTATCCATCTACATCTACCACCTGAGGTCTTGGTACTGACACACTTAGCCTGTCAAAGCACTTCTGACACAAGCATGTGCCCGTTGGGAGCCCATTGGTTGTCCTACCACTGCTACAGCCATCACTCACATCATACATGCTGCCCAGGGGCCAAAAGACCCACCTACCTGCCCGGCCATTGTTGCCACTACCAGCACCTGAGCAGCCACCTGGAGGCCCAAGAATTGGCCTACTTGGACCCAGTAACATTGGTGCTTGTGTACGCCACCTAGAGGCCCAAGGACAGGCATGCTTAGCATGCTGCCACCACCACTGGGACTCAAGGGCAAGTTCACCTGGAGTCCTTATGCCAACAAAACTGCACTACAGACTACACTGACAACCATAGCCTGTGCCACTGAGGAAGTCACAGACACTACTGATGCTGTCTAGAGCCAAAGAAATCATACAACGACCAAACTACTGCATATACTCAGAATCAAAGCTAAAGTGTCCTACCCAACCAAAACCATAGATACATCATCAAAAAAACATCATTCCCTAAAAAAGCAAATTCAAAAAATCAGAAGAAGCAACTGTTACACTGGATGGCAGATACTAACATAAGAGCACAAGAAATATGAAAAAGCAAGGGCATATGACACTCCCAAGGCAGAACCTTGGATTACCCTTTGCAACTTTGGGCTTGTGTCTCATCCATGATAGATGGTAGCTGAGGTAGATTACCTGGCAGTAAAGGACCATCTTCCCTATACTCAGCATGTTGAGTAGAGCAGCAAGTACTAGAAGCAATTCATCATGTTGTCTCTTGTGGGAACCAAGGAACTGTTCATGGCCAGAAGTGGCGAGCCTGGCAGACTTTGGCCACCCGACTTGCCTCAAGCTCTATCTCGTTACCCCAAATATTGAAGAGACTAATTATGACCAATATAATCCACTGTTAGACTGCCAGAGGGCTCAGAATACTCTTTGTGAGCCTCTGAGTTTGTCTATAAATGCTATAAAGGTTTTGTTTTGTTTTGTTTTAAAGCTAAACATTATATGAGTATATATGATCTCTCCTCATGGATAAGTAACACAAAAGCCTGTAAAGAGCAGATGTTGGATCCAGATTTGTTTGACTTTAAAACCCTCATTTGTCACCTCTTTCTTGTGTTACCTCTATTTTTGTGAGAAGAGATATCAAGTGATCAAGCAGGACTTCTTTGAGGAGTGGTATAGGGTTCATGCTGAGTTTTGAAGGCCTAGCAGAATTCGGAGAAGCAGAGAACAGGGGAACGTGCATATCATGTAAGGAAAAAAGCAGGTGTTTCCATAGACACTGAAATGGTTTTCTAAAAACAAATTTGGGGAGAACAGTGAAGATTGTGTGTAATCGTTCTCCATTTGAGTGGGTGTCTTTAGCTGATATCTTATGACTTTTTTAAAAGTATGATTTTAAATTTTTATGGGTACATAGTAGGTGTATATATTTATGGGATACATGAAATGTTTAGATACAGGCATGCAATGTGTAATAATCACATGATGGAAAATGAGGTATCTATCACTTCAAGCATTTATCCTTTGTGTTACAAGCAATCTAATTATAGTCTTTTAGTTATTTTAAAATGTACAATTAAATTATTATTGACTATGGTCATCCTGTTGTGCTATCAAACACTAGGGCATATTAATTCATTCTATTTTTGTACCCCATAACCATCCCCACCTTCCCAGCCTCTGGTAACCATCATTCTACTATCTCCATGGGTTCAACTGCTTTGATTTTCAGATCACACAAATAAGTGAGAACATGTGATGTTTGTCTTTCTGTGCCTGGCTTATTTCACTTAACAGTTGCATCCATGTTGCAAATGACTTAATCTCATTCTTTTTTATGCCTAAATAGTACTCCATTGTGTATAAGTATCACATTTTCTTTATCCATTCGTCTGTTGATGGCCAATTAGATTGCTTCCAAATCTTGGCTATGGTGAACACAGCCACAACAAACATGAGAATGCAGATATCCTTCTGATATACTGATTTCTGTCTTTTGGGTATGTAACTAGCAATGAAAGTGCCGGGTCATGTGATAGCTCTATTTTTAATTTTTAGTTTTTGAAGAACCTCCAAACTGTTCTCCATAGTGGTTGCACTAATTTTCATTCCCACCAACAGTGTATGAGGATTCCTTTTTCTGCACTTCCTTGTCAGCGTTTGTTATTGCCTGTCTTTTGCATAAAACCCATTATAACTAAGGTGAGATGATATCTCATTGTAGTTTTGATTTGCATTTCTCTGATGATCAGTGATGTTGAGCACCTCTTCCTATGTCTGTTTGCCATTGTATGTCTACTTTTGAGAAATATCTATATAAATCTTTTGTCCATTTTTTAATTGGATTATTAGAATTTTTCCTATAGAGTTGTCTGAGCTCCTGATATATTCTGGTTATTAATCTTTTGTCAGATGGGTAGTTTGGAAATATTTTCTCCCATTCTGTGGGTTATATCTTCACTTTGTGGATTATTTCCTTTGCTGTGCAGAAGTTTTTTATGCCATCCAATTTGTCCATTTTTGCTTTGGTTGCCTGTGGTTGTGGCGTATTACTCAAGAAATCTTTGTCCAGACCAATGGCCTGGAGATTTTTACCAATGTTTTCTTGTAGTAGTTTTATAGTTTGAGGTCTTATAGTTTGAGGTCTAGGATTTAATTCTTTAATCCATTTTGGTTGATTTTTATATATGGTGAGAGATAAAAATCTAGTTTCATTCTTATGCATATGGATATCCAATTTTCCCAGTATCATTTATTGAAGAGACTGTCTTTTCTGCAATGTGTGTTCCTGGCACATTTCTTGAAAATCTTATCACATTTTTTTTCTCACCAAATTGATAAATCTGTTCCTTAAAGCAGAAAGTCCAAACAATGGAAGGAAAGTGTCCTGAGCAGAGTCAGATGACTAGATTCTTGGGCTGGCTGTGTGATCTTGGGCAATTTATACAACTTCTCTATTATGGTATACCTTTGACACTCAAATTCAGTTCATCTGTTTCTCAGAGTAAGGGACACCAAACAGCCCTAAAAATCCTTTTGTGGACTGACTGCTGGGGCTATTCATTGTATTGATTATAGTACATCAGCCTTGGATGTGTAAAATAAATTAAGCCAATCAGGGCTACAAATGACAGAAGTAGAATTTTCTAAAAGTTATTCCATTATTTCAAAATCCTTACAAATAATCCTCCTCTTTTAAGTAGTTCATTAATTATTAAAAATAATGTTGGCCGGGCACAGTGGCTCACACCTGTAATCCCAGCACTTTGGGAGGCCGAGGCAGGTGGATCACAAGGTCAGGAGATCGAGACCATCCTGGCTAACACGGTGAAAACCCATCTCTACTAAAAATACAAAAAAATTAGCCAGGCGTGGTGGCGGGTGCCTATAGTCCCAGGTCCTCGGAAGGCTGAGGCAGGAGAATGGCATGAATCTGGGAGTCAGAGCTGGCAGTGAGCTGGGATCATGCCACTGCACTCTAGCCTGGGCAACAGAGTGAGACTCTGTCTCAAAAATAAAAAATAAAAAATAAAAAATAATAATGTTGGTGCACTTAGCCATTGAAGGGTCTATTACTAAAACCATTGTTTGTTTTAGAAACACCATTCTTAATCACTCAGGATATAAAATTTTCTCTCAGAATTCTCTTGATGTGTGCTTTTATGCAGTCTCCTAAGTGGGCTCCTCCTTACCAAGAATAGAGGCTTCTTGGATGGGGCAGTTTGAATAAATGACTGCTCTGAGAGTCTCTCCTTTTTTTGTTGTTTTTGCCCTCTGTCTCTAAAGATGGCAACTCTGACTGGCCAAAGAGGCTTTATTAGCAATAGGTTAAGGTACTGCAGTGAAAAGGCATGTAATTGCTGGAAGGCCTAAGCTTTGGGAAAGTTTCTGGCCACAGGAGGAAGTTCTGCTCCTTTTATTGCCTGTTTTAGGAGAATTGTTATGATCAGTGCAATGAATAGTTTTGGTTGTAGTAGAAAGCCAGGAAAAGTGTGTTCTAAATTAGAATCAGATGACTAAGGGTGAGTGAGTACACATTTTTAACCCACTTTCTTCATTGAGATGGAGCAGATTATACATATGGGTTTTGGCAAATCAAAATAATTTTTAGAAATTGATCAAACCTCAGTATTTAAACAAGATCACATGACAGTTGTTGCTTAGAGAGCAAGAATGTAGCTAATTCTTGATTCCCTCAGAAATGAGTAGCTGCCTTTCTGGTTTCTGTGGATTATTCCTGCTATTGAATTCTCCCTGCCATCTCCTTATACTTGGGCTTTTGGGCCCTTTACTTGCTTATAACCTCCTCTACCAAAGAGGACTGGCAGCCAGGGCTGGGGGAAGACAGGACAACAACCCCCAGTTAGAGATTTGGTTTCTAATGTTCAGTTCTGGCAAAAGGTCTGTGGTAAAGGAGACAATGCTTGTAGCCATAAAATGTGGTTTGGGGGCTGTCCACGTTGTCCTTCTTTCTCCTTCCTCCTCACCACATATAATCAGGAATTGGCTGTCTAGCAACTCTCTTACGCTCTAGGAAAAATCAGTCTGAAGGTGGGTGGGGAGGGGGAAGAAGACTGCTTTCCCCACTTTCTTGATGTAGATTCTCCTCTTAAGTGTGCAGCGTTCTCTCCACAGAGCTATTATCAGAGGACCTGCAGTTTTCCTCTTTCATAATTGCAATGCAAACAACTGCAGGGAGAACACACTGAGATTTGGAGAGCTGTTGTTGTTTCATTGTAAAATGATAGCTGTCTTAGGAGATGGGACCACAGTTTCCAGCACTAGCTTGTGGCTGAACTGTGGCTCCTTAGTTGTGAGTTATCACTTTGTCTCTGACCAGAGGTGTTTTTCTATTCTCATTTCTGCCTATGAGAACTACTTTTTTAAAAAATAGAAATTCATCTTCATGTCTATGGGTACATTTAAGTGACTTAGGGGTTTGTGAGTAGATTGGTCATTGAGTCACAACTTTGCAGATTGTCTTTAAATATAGTGATAATGTTGATGATGACAACCATACTGATAAAGGTAAATTAAATCTACAATCCAAGCTAACCTCTTTGGAGCCTCCCATTCACTGGAAGTTATTGAGTCTGAGCGAGCAGAGCATTGTTGGAGAGACTGTAGTGTATGGGGCCAGACAGCCTGCTTTGGCCACTAGCCATCTCTATGGCCTTGGACAAGTTATTTAACCTTACTAAACCTCAATATTCTGTTTTGATAAATAGAGATAATAATAGTGAGGATATTTACAGTGGACATTTGCCATTCTTTTTGGTTGTCCAGTGTGTGGAGTCTCCTTCCTGTGACTCAGGAATGCATTCACTATATAATGTCAGCTACTTGCTCTCCCAGCCTCCCTTGTAATTATGGTGTGGGCACCTGCCCCAGAGCTGCAGTTTACAAATGACTTCTCACAGTGGATAGTGGTAGAAGAATCAAGTTCAGGAGCAGCAGTGGTGGCAGGGATGGTAGTCCCAGTGGTTAGCACTACAGGCTGCACTAGCCAATTCCCAGTGTAGCAGTGGTCACCTCACCAAAATGGTTCAATTGTGTGATTTTTAGGCAGTGCTCCAGCCTGTAGAGCCTCAAAAGCGTTCTCCAGCCCTTCCATAATCCTATAAGCTGCCTGATATCCTCCTTAAATCAGCCCAAATTGGTTTCTATAGCTTGCACTATAAGTCCCGATTGGTACAGTATCTCAGTGAGGTGAATATTAAATGAGATAATACAAGGAAAGTGTTTGGCACAGGGGCATAACACCTAGTAGATGCTCAAGGAATACTATATTAATAATAGTAATAGTATTAATAGTAACAGCAACCAGAGATTAGACTGAAAAGAGACCTAAGGTGTTGTCAGCTTTGTAGGAAGAGAGTTTAAAGGTTAACTGCTGGATGGAATCTATCAATATAATTTTGGTTATCATAGAATTAACTGGACTTAGCCCAGCTTCCTTTTTTATTGATAAAGAAGGTTCAGGGACATTGGGTAAATTACTCAGTGCCAACAGCTAGTGAATGACAGAGCCAAGCTGGAGGTTTTTGAACTGTCTGTTCTCTACTCCACACACTGCTCTGTGCTATTTAAATTTAAGAACTTAACAAATATATATGTATGGCATGGATTAAGATCTGTGAGGAACTAAGAAAGAACTATGGTTGGTACCTGGAATTGTTCAATGCCATCTCTCCTGATCATCATTGAACCTGGTGAAGCAGAACACGTATGTGCCCAATTAGAGAACAGAGTAAAAAAGCACAGTGCGTGCTGGGCCCTGTGGCTAAAAACCACAGACAGGACAGTCACTATGGCTAAAGTCAGGGAAGATCTCATGGGAAGGTAAGGATTGAAGCTGATGTGTGAAGTGACTTTTACCACCTAAATAAGGTGAGATTTATTTATTTATTTTTTTAAAGTGTTAGGGCAAAGCCAAAGTTAGACATTTACTGTGGGTTTACTTGTTTGTTTTTGAGAGGGCATCAGGGTAGAACTTTTAAAAATACCATGGAAATTATAGGATATAAATTATAATGTGTAAATTTTAAAAAGTCTTAAAATCTCTGCTGAAAACAGAGGGCTGTTTTGTTGGTTCTTAACCATCTTTGGAAATTTAAGCCATACTCAACATGTTTAAAAGGTTAATAAAAACATATTTATGGCATTTTTATATCATTTGGTGGCATTTTTGTTTCGTTTCGTTTTGTTTTGTTTTTGAGATGGAGTCTTGCTCTCTCACCTAGGCTGGAGTGCAGTGGCGCAATCTCAGCTAACTGCAACCTCTGCCTCCTGGATTCAAGCGATTCTCCTGCCTCAGCTTCCTGAGTAGCTGGGATTACAGATGCCCACCACCACATCTGGCTAATTTTTGTATTTTTAGTAGAGATGGGGGTTTCTCCATTTGGCCAGGCTAGTCTCGAACTCCTGGCTTCAAGAGATCCACCTGCCTCAGCCTCCCAAAGTGCTGGGATTACAGGCATAAGCCACCACACCCAGACTCATTTGGTGTTTTTAAAGCACATTTATGGGCATGACCTTTGATCACAGTGACAACAATGAGAGTTGGGTAGAAATGTTTTAAATTTAAAGAAGGGAAAACTGAAGCTCGGAAGGCCTAAATGGCTTGTTTACGTCATAAAGTTGGTTTATTTAACAAAATTAAGTTCAGATTTCTTGACTTTGGGTCTAAAATTCTATTTGCTAAGAAACAAAAAGTCCATGTGTCAAAAAGCAACTTTAGAAACATTGCATATTGTCACAATAGCTTCCAACTTTAGTTTGCTTGGATATGCTTCTCTCTGTATCTCAAAGCTGCTTTACCAGTGAATATAAAGGAATTTCTACACCATTGCCAATTCCAGATTGTCTAAATTTTGTTTGTAAACTGCATCTATTGAGTTTCTGATTGCTGAGGACTCCAGGCTGTAGCAATGTCATGAACTGATCTTACAGGACTCAAGATGCTTGCAGATCCTGACAGTTCCTTCTGGAATACATTGCCAAAGGTAGTCGAAGATTTTTGTTTTGTTTTGTTTTTTTAAAGCTAGATAATCCCACATTTAGAATTTTTCTCAAGGGAGAACGTTGACGTATTCCAGTCTGTCAAAAGGTAAAGAAAGTTATTTTCTTCTTACTAGCTGAAGAAGATAATGAAAAGAGGAATCTGAAATTTGAAATCTCCAATCCGTAGGTAGATGAAAAGAGGAATCTGAAATTTGAAATCTCCAATCCATAGGTAGAAAGTGCCAAAAATCACACTTCTGGGTTGTTTTGACTTATTTGTCCTGAGAAGTTATCCTTCCTCCCCTCCCCTCCCCTCCCCTCCCCTTTCCTTCCTTCCCTCCTTCCTTCCTTCCTTCCTTCTGTCTTCCTCCTTTTCTTTCTTTCTCTCTCTTTCACAAATAAGACTCTCCTTAGCTAGAAACTATATCCTGCTATGAAATTGTGTGTTCATCCAGTTTTCATTTTACTTGAATTTTCAGCAGCATTGAACACTATAGCCCCACTCCCGTCATCTACACCTTTTTGAAACACTGTTTTCTTCTGGCTTTCACCCTCTACTGGTCTTTCAACTAAATTTTCTCTCTGTTCTTCCTTAATTCCCTTTCAGACTCATGCTACTCTATATGACCATTAAATATCAGAATTCCCAAAAACCCATTCCTGGGCCTTGTCCTCTTCTTGCTCTATACTTCTTCCTCAGGCAAACTCTATGATCAGGATTGAATTCCTGCCCACATGGCCATGACTTGGAAATGTGTATCTCCAGTCCAGGTCTCTCCTTTGAATACCAGGTCAAGGATGTCCTCATGTATCCAATTGGTCATCTCAAAAACCTCTTAAATTCAACATGAACAAAACAAATTCATCATATTCCCTCTACTAACCCTGACCGACACTCACTATTCCCAAATCTCAGTGAACATAACGGCATCCTGCAGTTGTGGCAACTGGGGCATCATTCTCTCTCAAATCCTGTATCCAATCCATCAGCAGCTGTGATATTTCCCATGTCCATCCACTTCTCTCCATTTCTGCTGTCACCACTGGTCCTGACTTCCATCGCTTTTCACCTGAATGGTTGCTGGAGCCTCCTCACAGCTCTGCCTACATCTTTTCAGCATTCTTCCACCATCAAGGGTAAACAGTGTAGTTCAAGTTGTAATGATATTGACATAAACAGCCTCCAATATACTAAATCCAGGCACCTAGTAAATATTGGTTGGCTGTTGCTTTTTTTCCTGTAAGGTGGGATGCTTATGGCCTGGGATCTGAAACAGGAAAAGATCATCATATGATCATTACCTCTAACTTCAGTCTCTTTCTTCCCCTCCTTCAAACCTCAGAGCAAAGGCCAGAGAAATCATGTTTTTGCAACATCAGGGACAAAATAACCTGAAAGAAATAATTTTGAGAACAGGCTGAAATAATCAGTGATACATAATTTCAATCTTAGCTCAAAAGATTGGGGGAGAAGGAGAAGAACAATTACAGGAGTTTTCATCAAAATGTACAAATACAAATAAAGACACACACAATTATGGGTGTACTTATGCACACCAATAATACACACACACATACACATGCATACCCTGTACCCAGTGCCTGATCCATGCTGGTACATAGTAAATGAATGTTGAACAAATGAACGAAACAAAGCCAGCTCCTTATCAGGTTTGGATAAAATATCAGCTGCTTGTTTTTGTAGGTCACCAGAAAATGAACCGAAAACAAAATAAATTTACTAGTTAAGATGCGTTCTTAAATAATTCTTTTTCAAAATTATTCTAAAAAATATTTATCCCCCAAGGTTCTTAGAGCCGAATAAGACTACGTGTCTTTAATTCTTTTTTTTTCTTTTTATTATTATTATTATTATTATACTTTAGGCTCTATGGTACATGTGCGCAACGTGCAGGTAAGTTACATATGTATACGTGTGCCATGCTGGTGCGCTGCACCCACCAACTCGTCATCTAGCATTAGGTATATCTCCCAATGCTATCCCTTCCCCCTCCCCCAACCCCACAACAGTCCCCAGAGTGTGATGTTCCCCTTCCTGTGTCCATGTGTTCTCATTGTTCAATTCCCATCTATGAGTGAGAATATGCGGTGTTTGGTTTTTTGTTCTTGCGATAGTTTACTGAGAATGATGATTTCCAATTTCATCCATGTCCCTACAAAGGACATGAACTCATCATTTTTTATGGCTGCATAGTATTCCATGGTGTATATGTGCCACATTTTCTTAATCCAGTCTATCATTGTTGGACATTTGGGTTGGTTCCAAGTCTTTGCTATTGTGAATAATGCCGCAATAAACATACGTGTGCATGTGTCTTTATAGCAGCATGATTTATAGTCCTTTGGGTATATACCCAGTAATGGGACGGCTGGGTCAAATGGTATTTCTAGTTCTAGATCCCTGAGGAATCACCACACTGACTTCCACAATGGTTGAACTAGTTTACAGTCCCACCAACAGTGTAAAAGTGTTCCTATTTCTCCACATCCTCTCCAGCACCTGTTGTTTCCTGACTTTTTAATGATTGCCATTCTAACTGGTGTGAGATGGTATCTCATTGTGGTTTTGATTTGCATTTCTCTGATGGCCAGTGATGGTGAGCATTTTTTCATGTGTTTTTTGGCTGCATAAATGTCTTCTTTTGAGAAGCGTCTGTTCATGTCCTTCGCCCACTTTTTGATGGGGTTGTTTGTTTTTTTCTTGTAAATTTGTTGGAGTTCATTGTAGATTCTGGATATTAGCCCTTTGTCAGATGAATAGGTTGCGAAAATTTTCTCCCATTTTGTAGGTTGCCTGTTCACTCTGATGGTAGTTTCTTTTGCTGTGCAGAAGCTCTTTAGTTTAATTAGATCCCATTTGTCAATTTTGGCTTTTGTTGCCATTGCTTTTAGTGTTTTAGACATGAAGTCCTTGCCCATGCCTATGTCCTGAATGGTAATGCCTAGGTTTTCTTCTAGGGTTTTTATGGTTTTAGGTCTAACATTTAAGTCTTTAATCCATCTTGAATTGATTTTTGTGTAAGGTGTAAGGAAGGGATCCAGTTTCAGCTTTCTACATATGGCTAGCCAGTTTTCCCAGCGCCATTGATTAAATAGGGAATCCTTTCCCCATTGCTTGTTTTTCTCAGGTTTGTCAAAGATCAGATAGTTGTAGATAAGTGGCATTATTTCTGACGGCTCTGTTCTGTTCCATTGATCTATATCTCTGTTTTGGTACCAGTACCATGCTGTTTTGGTTACTGTAGCCTTGTAGTATAGTTTGGAGTCAGGTAGTGTGATGCCTCCAGCTTTGTTCTTTTGGCTTAGGATTGACTTGGCGATGCGGGCTCTTTTTTGCTTCCATATGAACTTTAAAGTAGTTTTTTCCAATTCTGTGAAGAAAGTCATTGGTAACTTCATGGGGATGGCATTGAATCTGTAAATTACCTTGGGAAGGATGGCCATTTTCATGATATTGATTCTTCCTACCCATGAGCATGGAATGTTCTTCCATTTGTTTGTATCCTCTTTTATTTCCTTGAGCAGTGTTTTGTAGTTCTCCTTGAAGAGGTCCTTCACATCCCTTGTAAGTTGGATTCCTAGGTATTTTATTCTCTTTGAAGCAATTGTGAATGGGAGTTCACTCATGATTTCGCTCTCTGTTTGTCTGTTATTGATGTATGAGAATGCTTGTGATTTTTGTACATTGATTTTGTATCCTGAGACTTTGCTGAAGTTGCTTATCAGCTTAAGGAGATTTTGGGCTGAGACAATGGGGTTTTCTAGATATACTATCATGTCATCTGCAAACAGGGACAATTTGACTTCCTCTTTTCCTAATTGAATACCCTTTATTTCCTTCTCCTGCCTAATTGCCCTGGCCAGAACTTCCAACACTATGTTGAATAGAAGTGGTGAGAGAGGGCATCCCTGTCTTGTGCCAGTTTTCAAAGGGAATGCTTCCAGTTTTTGCCCATTCAGTATGATATTGGCTATGGGTTTGTGATAAATAGCTCTTATTATTTTGAGATACGTCCCATCAATACCTAATTTATTGAGAGTTTTTAGCATGAAGGGTTGTTGAATTTTGTCAAAGGCCTTTTCTGCATCTACTGAGATAATCATGTGGTTTTTGTCTTTGGTTCTCTTTATATGCTGGATTACATATATTGATTTGCGTATATTGAACCAACCTTGCATCCCAGGTATGAAGCCCACTTGATCATGGTGGATAAGCTTTTTGATGTGCTGCTGGATTCTGTTTGCCAGTATTTGATTGAGGATTTTTGCATCAATGTTCATCAAGGATATTGGTCTAAAATTCTCTTTTTTTGTTGTGTCTCTGCCAGGCTTTGGTATCAGGATGATGCTGGCCTCATAAAATGAGTTAGGGAGGATTCCTTCTTTTTCTATTGATTGGAATAGTTTCAGAAGGAATGGTACCAGCTCCTCCTTGTACCTCTGGTAGAATTCGGCTGTGAACCCATCTGGTCCTGGACTTTTTTTGGTTGGTAAGCTATTGATTATTGCCACAATTTCAGCTCCTGTTATTGGTCTATTCAGAGATTCAACTTCTTCCTGGTTTAGTCTTGGAAGGGTGTATGTGTTGACGAATTTATCCATTTCTTCTAGATTTTCTAGTTTATTTGCGTAGAGGTGTTTGTAATATTCTCTGATGGTAGTTTGTATTTCTGTGGGATCGGTGGTGATATCCCCTTTATCATTTTTTATTGCATCTATTTGATTCTTCTCTCTTTTTTTCTTTGTTAATCTTGCTAGCGGTCTATCAATTTTGTTGATCCTTTCAAAAAACCAGCTCCTGGATTCATTTATTTTTTGAAGGGTTTTTTGTGTCTCTATTTCCTTCAGTTCTGCTCTGATTTTAGTTATTTCTTGCCTTCTGCTAGCTTTTGAATGTGTTTGCTCTTGCTTTTCTAGTTCTTTTAATTGTGATGTTAGGGTGTCAATTTTGGATCTTTCCTGCTTTCTCTTGTGGGCATTTAGTGCTATAAATTTCCCTCTACATACTGCTTTGAATGCATCCCAGAGATTCTGGTATGTTGTGTCTTGGTTCTCGTTGGTTTCAAAGAACATCTTTATTTCTGCCTTCATTTCGTTATGTACCCAGTAGTCATTCAGGAGCAGGTTGTTCAGTTTCCACATAGTTGAGCGGTTTTGAGTGAGATTATTAATCCTGAGTTCTAGCTTGATTGCACTGTGATCTGAGAGATAGTTTGTTATAATTTCTGTTCTTTTACATTTATTGAGGAGAGCTTTACTTCCAAGTATATGGTCAATTTTGGAATAGGTGTGGTGTGGTGCTGAAAAAAATGTATATTCTGTTGATTTGGGGTGGAGAGTTCTGTAGATGTCTATTAGGTCCGCTTGGTGCAGAGCTGAGTTCAATTCCTGGGTATCCTTGTTGACTTTCTGTCTCGTTGATCTGTCTAATGTTGACAGTGGGGTGTTAAAGTCTCCCATTATTAATTTATGGGAGTCTAAGTCTCTTTGCAGGTCACTCAGGACTTGCTTTATGAATCTGGGTGCTCCTGTATTGGGTGCATATATATTTAGGATAGTTAGCTCTTCTTGTTGAATTAATCCCTTTACCATTATGTAATGGCCTTCTTTGTCTCTTTTGATCTTTGTTGGTTTAAAGTCTGTTTTATCAGAGACTAGGATTGCAACCCCTGCCTTTTTTTGTTTTCCATTTGCTTAGTAGATCTTCCTCCATCCTTTTATTCTGAGCCTATGTGTGTCTCTGCACGTGAGATGGGTTTCCTGAATACAGTACACTGATGGGTCTTGAGTCTTTATCCAATTTGCCAGTCTGTGTGTTTTAATTGGAGCATTTAGTCCATTTACATTTAAAGTTAATATTGTTATGTGTGAATCTGATCCTGTCATTATGATGTTAGCTGGTTATTTTGCTCGTTAGTTGATGCAGTCTCTTCCTAGTCTCGATGGTCTTTACATTTCGGTATGATTTTGCAGTGGCTGGTACCGGTTGTGCCTTTCCATGTTTAGCGCTTCCTTCAGGAGCTCTTTTAGGGCAGGCCTGGTGGTGACAAAATCTCTCAGCATTTGCTTGTCTGTAAAGTATTTTATTTCTCCTTCACTTATGAAGCTTAGTTTGGCAGGATATGAAATTCTGGGTTGAAAATTCTTTTCTTTAAGAATGTTGAATATTGGCCCCCACTCTCTTCTGGCTTGTAGGGTTTCTGCCGAGAGATCCGCTGTTAGTCTGATGGGCTTCCCTTTGATGGTAACCCGACCTTTCTCTCTGGCTGCCCTTAACATTTTTTCCTTCATTTCAACTTTGGTGAATCTGACAATTATGTGTCTTGGAGTTGCTCTTCTCGAGGAGTATCTTTGTGGCGTTCTCTGTATTTCCTGAATCTGAATGTTGGCCTGCCTTGCTAGATTGGGGAAGTTCTCCTGGATAATATCCTGCAGAGTGTTTTCCAACTTGTTTCCATTCTCCCCGTCACTTTCAGGTACACCAATCAGACGTAGATTTGGTCTTTTCACATAGTCCCACATTTCTTGGAGGCTTTGCTCATTTCTTTTTATTCTTTTTTCTCTAAACTTCCCTTCTCACTTCATTTCATTCATTTCATCTTCCAGGGCTGATACCCTTTCTTCCATTTGATTGCATTGGCTCCTGAGGCTTCTGCATTCTTCACATAGTTCTCGAGCCTTGGTTTTCAGCTCCATCAGCTCCTTTAAGCACTTCTCTGTATTGGTTATTCTAGTTATACATTCTTCTAAATTTTTTTCAAAGTTTTCAACTTCTTTGCCTTTGGTTTGAATATCCTCCCATAGCTCGGAGTAATATGATCGTCTGAAGCCTTCTTCTCTCAGCTCGTCAAAGTCATTCTCCATCCAGCTTTGTTCCGTTGCTGGTGAGGAACTGCGTTCCTTTGGAGGAGGAGAGGTACTCTGCTTTTTAGAGTTTCCAGTTTTTCTGCTCTGTTTTTTCCCCATCTTTGTGGTTTTATCTACTTTTGGTCTTTGATGATGGTGATATACAGATGGGTTTTTGGTGTGGATGTCCTTTCTGTTAGTTTTCCTTCTAACAGACAGGACCCTCAGCTGCAGGTCTGTTGGAGTACCTGGCCGGCTGTGTGAGGTGTCAGTCTGCCCCTGCTGGGGGGTGCCTCCCAGTTAGGCTGCTCGGGGGTCAGGGGTCAGGGACCCACTTGAGGAGGCAGTCAGCCCGTTCTCAGATCTCCAGCTGCGTGCTGGGAGAACCACTGCTCTCCTCAAAGCTGTCAGACAGGGACATTTAAGTCTGCAGAGGTTACTGCTGTCTTTTTGTTTGTCTGTGCCCTGCCCCCAGAGGTGGAGCCTATAGAGGCAGGCAGGCCTCCTTGAGCTGTGGTGGGCTCCACCCAGTTCAAGCTTCCAGGCTGCTTTGTTTACCTAAGCCAGCCTGGGCAATGGCGGGCGCCCCTCCCCCAGCCTCGCTGTGGACTTGCTGTTTGATCTCAGACTGCTGTGCTAGCAATCAGCGAGACTCCGTGGGCGTAGGACCCTCTGAGCCAGGTGCGGGCTATACTCTCCTGGGGCACCCTTTCCTAAGCCCGTCGGAAAAGCACAGTATTCGGGTGGGAGTGGCCCGATTTTCCAGGTTCCGTCTGTCACCCCTGGAAAGGGAACTCCCTGACCCCTTGCGCTTCCTGAGTGAGGCAATGCCTCGCCCCTGCTTCGGCTGGCGCACGGTGCACTCACCCACTGACCTGCGCCCACTGTCTGGCACTCCCTAGTGAGATGAACACGGTACCTCAGATGGAAATGCAGAAATCACCCGTCTTCTGCGTCGCTCGCGCTGGGATCTGTAGACCGGAGCTGTTCCTATTCGGCCATCTTGGCTCCTCCTCTTTTTTTTTTTTTTTTTGAGATGGGGTCTTGCTCTGTCACCCAGGCTGGAGTGCAGTGGCTCAGTGGCTAGATCTCAGCTCACTGCAAGATCCGCCTCCTGGATTCATGCCATTCTCCTGCCTCAGCCTCCCGAGTAGCTGGGGCTACAGGTGCCTGCCACCATGCCTGGCTAATTTTTTGTATTTTTAGTAGAGACGGGTTTTCACCATGTTAGCCAGGTTGGTCTCTATCTCCTGACCTCGTGATCCGCCCACCTCGGCCTCTCAACGTGCTAGAATTACAGGCGTGAGCCACTGCGCCTAGCCCTTTAATTCTTTTACTTGACTCTATCCCATATTTATACCCTCTCTAATATTTCAGTTGTGATCCTCAGAGGTAAGTATCCCATTTTCCCACTTTATAGACTAGGAAACTGAGGCATATGCAAAAGTAACTTCAGAAAAAGGTACATAATTGCTCAACAGAATTTCCCTTAAATTATGATCTTCCATACTAGTAATGTCCCCTTGAGTCAATAATTTTTTAAAAAATACACAGTAAACATTCAATTTTCTTAAGAGTTCAATTCTTCCTAAATTCATCTATAGATTCAATATATTCCGAATCAAAGTGTCAGCATGCTAGTTTTTAGAAATTCAGAAGCTAATTATAAAATGTATATGAAAATGCAAATTATTGAATAAATTTAAAAAGAAGAACAAAGTTGATGGTCTTATGTTACCCAATTTCAAGACTTTATATAGTGTTAAATAGTCAAGACTGTATGGTAGTGGTGGAAGGGTAGATATATAGATGCATGGAACAGAAAAGCCCAGAAATAGACTCTTACATTTATGATCAGTTGATTTTTTACAAAGATGGAAATTTGATGGGGAAAAGAAAGCGCTTTCAACAAGTGATGGTGGAGCAACTGGATGTTTGTAAGGAAACAATGAATCTTGATTCCTACCTCAGATACAAAATGAATGTTGTCATTCATTCAAGAGATAATAAGTGTGCCAGGTGAGAGGGGGTCTTGTTGGATAATCTCCAACAAGCCTGCACACTGGGGTGAATGCACATGGGGGTGGAACCTTGGGAAGTTTGTGCCATTTGCAGTGGGGAAGAGCCCGGCCCCTCCTCTTCCGGTGTGGAAACTGGGATTCAAGCTGTGCGTGGCAAGCACTCTAGCAGGGACTCTGACCTTGCGAGAGTCCCTGTTTCCCCCTGTTCTTCTTTTTCACCTAATAAAACCCTGTCCTACTCATCATTCAAATTGTCTGTGAGCCTGAATTTTCATGGCCTTGGGACAAAGAAGCTCGTCTTTAGCTGAACTAAGGAAAAGTCCCGCAAAAAGATTTCCTATGTACCATCAAAAATGGATGGTAAATGTAAATTTAAGAACCAAAATGATAAAAATTCTGGAAGAAAACATAGGAGAAAATCTCTATGTTCTTGAAGAAGGCAAAGATTTCTTAAATGCCCAAATAATGAACCATTAAAGAAACAATGATAAAATGGACTTTGTCAAAATTAAAATCTTTTGCTCTTCAAAAGACATCTTTAGAAAAATAAAAAGGCAAGCCATGGAATTGGAGAAAATTGTTGCAATGTTACATGTTAGTTATCTATTGCTCTATAAAAAATTACCCACAAAACTTAGAAACTTGAAACAACAAACAATTATTATCTCACAGTTTCTGTGGGCCAAAATCTGGGAAATGGCAATTAAACTGTTGGCTGGGATAAAGTCATCTGAAGACTGAATTTGGGGAAGATCCGCTTTCAGTCCCTCTTATGTGGCTACTGGTAGAAGATCCAGAAGATTACCTCAGTTTCTGGACACATGAGCCTCTCCATAAGGCCTCTTGTCTGTCTTCAGGACATGGCAGCTCCCTTCTCCTTGAGTGAGTAGCTGAAGAGAGAGAAGTGATCAAGTGCACTAAAGATAGCAGCTGCGGTCATTTTATGATTTACTCTCTGGAGCAACATCCCATAACTCTGTGATGTTCTATTTGTTAGAAGTGAGTCCTTAAATCCAGCCCATATAAAAGGGAAGCTGAATTAAGCTCTACCTCTTGAGTGGACGAGTATCCAAGAATTTGTACACATAACTGTAAAACCACCAGTGTATATAGCTTACAAAAAAGTTTGTATACAGAATACACAGAGAACACTACAACTCTATAATAAGAAAATTATATGAAAATGGTAAAATCATGGAATAGACACTTTCAAAGGAAGATATTCTTATGTTTAATAAACACAAGAAAAGATGCTCAACATCATTGGTCATCAGGGAAATGTAAATGAAAACCACTATATGTCTACCAGAATGGTTAAAATTAAAAAGACTGAAAACTTTGACTAAATGCTGGCAAGCATGTCGAGGCATTGGAATGCAACATTGCTGGTGGGAATGTAAAAGAGTATAACCACTTTGGAAGATGTCAATTTTTAAAAAGTTGAACATACACTTTACATACACCCTAACTATCCCACTCTGATGTATTTACCCAAGAAAAATGAAAACATATGACAGCATAAAAGTTTGTATACATATATTCACAGTAATTTTATTTGCTGTGGCTATAAGAACTGGAAATAACCCAAATGTCTTTCAACAGGTAATGGAGAGACAAAATGTGGTGCAGCCATGCAAGGGGGTACTACCCAGCAATACAAAGGAATGAGCTACTAACACACAAAACATCATGAAGGAATCTCAAAATCGTCATGCTAAGGGAAAGAATTCAGACACAAAGGAATCTATCTGAATATGAATTTAGTTATATAAAATTGTAGAACACGCAAGCTAATCAATAGCAACCAATGCAGATCAGTTTTTGCCTTGGGATGTGGGTAGAGGGAATAATAGAGTACAAGGGAACAGAGGGTATTTTTTGGGGATAGTAGAAAATCTTCTGTTTTTTGACCATTGGAGTGGTTTCAAGAGTGTACACATCTCTCAAAACTTCTTAATTTGTGTACCTTAAATAAATGGAGTTTTCTGAATACAAATTATAATCCCAATAAAGTTGACTTTAAGCAGGGGGGTGGAGCAGAAACTAAAAGTCAATAATTTTTCATCTTTAAAACTGTTGAATGTCACTTTGTATGAGTACATTCACCATTTGTGTAACTTGTGAGTTGGTGAGGCATTTGAATGACCTGATTAGCAGTGTTTTTGTCTGTGAAATGTGTGTATTTGGCAGAGTTGTAATCAGGCAGGAGAGGGACAGAGGGTTTGTCATGATGCATTAGGCCATCTCTGAGGTTCCTCCCAGTTGTTGCATAATTCTGTCTTCTGTCCCTACGTGGACAAGAGCCCAGGCCTTGTAATTCAACAGACCTGCATTCAATTCCGGCTCAGCTATTTCTAGCAGTGTGACCCTGGGCCATTTACTAAGTTTCAGTTTCATCAGAGGTAAAATAAGGATAATATACTTACTCAGAAATGAGCTGTCATATAAAACACTCAGCACACAAAGAAGAAGATACAGAAAAGGTATTTGATAGGTATTTAGCTTTTCCCCTTTTCCAGAAAAATCTTGACACTACTATGTTTGAAATTATGGGTTCTAAGAAAATAAGTAATTTTCAGGAGCATTAAAATATCAGCAAAATCTGTATCTTTTGCCTATATAGGCAAAATATAAGTGGCAAACTGGTTAATAAAGACATCTAAAGAGGAAAGTAAAATAAGAATTAAATCTTTCCTTTGTTTTGAATCAGTACTTTAAATTCCAAAGACACAAGTTACTCTTCAAAATGCATTGAAACTGCACTGTAAGTAATTTTTTATATATAATCACATTATTAACAGCATAATTTGAAAAATGGAAGCTATAGGACAGCAGAGGATTAGGCCCTTAATCCACAAAACTATATAAGAAAACCTAAAGCACACACCCATTGCTAGGCTCAAAATAAAACAGAAGTTCAGTGACAGTTACACTATCCATTTAACCTCCATTGCTGTCTTCAGTTAAAAAAAAAATTGGTAAATATTATGTATGCCTTTCCTGCTGTAAAGTAAATATGAACTGTGTGATGTTCGTATTGGAAAAGCAAGTATTATATGTAATGTGAAAATGCAATAAAAATAATTTAAAAACAGAAAGTTATCTTCCTGCCTTATTTAAAAGAGAGAGTCAAGAAAAGAGGGTAATTTGCTTGTGTGTGTTTAAATTATTTTGTTTTTATTGCAGTCTGTTGACTATTTTACTCATGAATTTGAAATGCTAATTAGGAATGTTTTTTCATCTCATCAATCAGAGCATGCAGTCAGAAGCTTGTTTTTGCTAGTTGGTGCAACAGCTTATTGTTGGTTCTAGGAAGACACACTTAAACTAAGTAGGAGTAAATGTTCCTTAAAGACAAATTCAGCTTTCACCAAATAATGTAATTAAGGAAGTGAATACTGAATGCCTACTTTGTGCAGTTTGTGATTGACTTGATATCTCCTTGTTTCTGCCCCATCCGCCACTTCTTTTTCATGTCATTTCCTTTTACACATTTTCTTTTCTGAATTGCGTGCTTCCTGCTGGTAGGAGTTGGCGCTTCCATTGCCAATGGATACCTGCACCTGTGAATGCTCTATACACCAGTGGCTTTTGGTATGGAGTGACAGCTGGCTAGAAGTCTGATTCCTTTTCATATAGAATATTTGAAATATATTGTGTTTCATGTCTTCTTATACCTCTCCTTCCCATCTATATAGACAGGTGAGAGATGCCAGAAATGAATGCAGGTAGAGTTTAGGACCCTGCCTAGGGCACACAAACAGGTAGTAAATACTTGTCATCCAATGCTCCAACTGCTTAGAATTTCCTCTGCTTGTGAGCACAACCATAGTGGTGAATGCCAATGCGCCAGTGGCCTCTTGTAGGTTTCAGGGAGCTGTTTCTCCCTGAGTTCAGAGCAGAAAAAATGCATGTTCACACTAAACCACCCTTGCCCTTTATAGCTTTTCCAATGGAGTGAATGAAAGTTATATCCTGGCCCAATCACCTGAAACACTGAGAAGGAATTCAGTGGCTTAGCTCCACAAAGATGTAAATTTCCATTTCTGAGGTTGAAAATGGAGTGGTGAGGCTAGAAATTTGAGGTTTGTGATGTTTGCCTCAACTTCTAAGAAACATGCAATGAGCTGGGCGCGGTGGCTCGTGCTTGTAATCCCAGCACTTTGGGAGGCCAAGGTGGGCGGATCACTTGAGGTCAGGAGTTTAAGATCAGCCTGGGTGACATGGCAAGACCTCGTCTCTACAAAAACTACAAAAAAAAAAAAATCAGTCGGGCATGGTGGTGCACGCCTGTGGTCCCAGCTACTTGGGAGGCTGAGCTGGGAGGATGGCTTGAGCACAGAAGGCAGAGGTTGCCGTGAGCTGAGGTCATGCCACCACTGCACTCCAACCTGGGCAACAGAGCAAGACCCTGTCTCAAAACAAAACAAGAAACGTGCAGTGAACTCTCTGTAGATAGAAAGCTGAATACCTTGTTTTGTCTGAGATGGCTTAGTGTGGAATTGCCTAGAAATGAGAGAGGTAGACCAAGTGACCCCCTCAGATTCTCCTAGGAGCCTTTTATTTATGAGTCCTTGGCAGGACATTCTAGCTTCTCTCCAAATAGTCTCCATACTCTCTGCCCAAATTCGTGAACCTGGTTCTCCCATGTAAAATTTCTACTTCTGTCAACCGACATTTTAATAATAGCTCTTCTTCAATCCCTTTGTCCTCTATATGATTTATTTATTTCTTCAACAAATATTTATTGGGTACTTACTCTGTGCCAGGCACCGTTCTAGGTTTTGGGAATCTAGTAATAAACAAAACAAACAAAATTTCCTGCTTTAGAGAGTTTACATTCTAGTGGAAGAAAAAATAACTAAGATAAATAATTAAAATATAAAGTAGATTAGGTAGTGACAAATACTGAAGAGAAAATCTAAAGCAGGAAGAGGTAATATGAAATTTTAGGGGGTGGCAAGGATTGACATTTTGGATAAGGTAGCCACTGAGAGAGTGGTGTTGAGTAAAGACCTGGAGAAAGTGAGGGGTGAGCTATATGCATATCTAGGGGGAAGCATCTCAGTCAAGGGAACAGCAAGTGTAAAGTCCCTGCAGTGAGGACATACCGTTTTGTCTCTGTGCCTTTGCCCTCTTCACAGTCCTGTCCTGTTATACCCTTCTCTTCCAAATTGCACTTCCTTCATAGTCTCTTCTATGAAGACTTCAAGGTCTCTTCTCTCACTTTCTCTCTCTCTCCCTCCCTCATTTTGTGTGTTTTTTTTGTTTTTTTTTTCATAAGGGCTTCCTTATTCACTATGGGATCTCTTCCCACTCCAGATTCTTGAAGTATGCTTTTGATTTGTACTGATCCTGTAAGGCTTAGGATAGACTCTCTTCTTAATTTTGTCATCTGTTTGTATTTACACCTGTATCTGTCTAATCAACTATGTGTAACCCATGAAGGACTGGGGCCATGTGCGTCCTGAAAAGGACGACAGAGAGCAAGGGTTCAACATGTTTCTTGATATCATTGCTGCTTTTAAAGATATGGGGTTTCACCTCACATTTAGAATTATGGTTGTGTTATATTTGGTAAATAGCCTCTTCTAGAGTTTTCAGGAGTGTGTCCAAAGGTCTTAGATCATTCCCTTGATGATGCCTCCCTCTTTTATTATCTGGCAAACTTTAAACAATGATTGGAAGTGAAAATCTAGAAAATTTCACCCCGGGAACAATTTTGAGCTGACTGTGACTTTCTAGAGCAATCCTTTGCAAAAAATTCTGAAGCTTTTTAATATGGAAGTTTTTTGGTAAATTAGTATGCTACTAGGATTTGTTTTTCAGTTTAACATTTTACTCTTCCTTGATATATTGATACCTATTTCTCTCTCTCTCTCTCTCTCTATATATATATATACACAAACACACACATACATATATGCATATATTTTTAATATATTTTATATGTGTGTATTATATCTGTTATGACATAATATGTATTATAACAAATTACGTTGGAATAAATAAATAATAGTGGCATAATAGTATTAAAATTAGCCACAAACAGATTGAACTCAATCATCAGGCAAGGACTGTTAGATGCACTATTAAACTATGCAAGCTACTATAATGAAATACTGGATGTATTTTTGATAGTTTCATATTATTCTTAGCAAAAGAAAAATTTAAGTGTAAGAAAAAATCTTTTTTTAGTTTAAGACATAGATGTTTGATCGTTAAAGACTCAAATCTGGGCTTCTCATATCTTCAGATAAGTTTCAGATCTTTTCTTTCATGACAGCCATTGCTGCCACTTATTCCTCCATGTGGCCTTTGTGAATGGTCATTTTTGGGGTGAGCCCTCTCATCACTGCAGCTTTGAGCTAAACATCCATCAGGAGAACCCGTTTCCACAGCCATGATAGGAAAATCGTATTGAGACTTTCAAAATTTTGTGCCATAGAGAGTTACTAAAAAAAAATCTTTGGATAGGTAAAGATATTTTCCGCCAAATGATTCCCAGGATTGGATGCCCAGTTGAAGCTATCTCAGTGATGTCATGTGAGGAAATGAAGCATATCAAGTTCAACCATGTTCTTAAGATTGCTTCATTGTTTCTACATTGGATTCCTGGAGCATTATCTCACACAAACTATTATCACTTCATTACTACTTCATTTGTCTCTCTAGTTACCCTTTAACCTTGTCTTTTGCCTTCCCTGCAGTGAGGGGGGGGAACTGGTCTTATTAACTTCATTCATTCATTTAACCAATATTTATTTGCACTTACGATATGCACTGGGGCTATGAAGATGAAATGACAGTTTCTGCTCTTGAAGACTCATAGGCTGCAGGAGAGATAGGCAGGTAATTCCAACGCAATATCGGGGCCACTGTGATGAAGGAGATATGAGTAATGAAAGCAGAAAGAAAAGAATGCTGTATGCCTGTATAGGTGGCACCCAGGGAAGGCTTCCCCAGAGAAAGCAGTGGTTAGTCAAAACTAAAAGTAACTAGGAATTTTCCAAGTGAGAGAAACTTTGGATGATAGGATATTTCCTTCTAGGAATTATGGGCTGGCTTATTCAAGGAATAGTGAGCTGTTTGGGATGGCTGGGGCTTAGCATGTAAGAAAGAATGGTAGAAGATGAAGCAGGATGAGTGGGCAGATACTCCTTTTTAATGGCATAGTATGTTTAGATTTTATCTTACAGGGAACATGAATAATGGAAAGATTTTAAGAAGGATAATGGCAAGAACATATTTGCATATAAGAGATAATTATTTTAGCATTTGGAAGATGGATTTTTAGGAAAGGTTGAGACTAGAGGCCAGAAAATTAATAGGTGACTGATAATAGTAAGTGCTGCAGCCAGATTAAAATCCAGATATCCTGGCTCCAAATCAGGAGGTCTCAACCACTATCTAGGTTGCCTTTCCTGTGCAGAGTTCATGAATAGAGTTCAGGAGGCAGTCTACTTGGGTTCAAAACCCTCTTCTGACCCTTAGAGGTGGTGAAATTATTGAAGGATCACTTAATCTTTCTTTGTTTCAGTCCCCTCATCTGTATAATGGGGAGAATATAAATATAGTACAACCTCATGGTGTGTGTGTCTGTGTGTGTGTGTGTGTGTGTGAAGATTAAGTGGAGAAATATTTATAAAGTTCTAATAATTGTGCTTGGCAAATAGCAACCACTGTGTAAATGTTGGCAGTGATGATGATGATGCTGGTGGTGATGGTGATGATGAAAATGATGTAGGCAACTTTGTCCCACAGCAGGTCCTAATGGAGGGAACTCAGCGGGATGTTCATCCCTGGAAACTGTGAGAACTGATCAGTTACTCTGGATAGGAAAGAGAAGTTATTTCTCAAATTCTCACTATGACCTTCACCGTCTATTGGCAGTGAGGTCTTCAGTGAGTTTCCAGATCTAGGTCCACCCATATCTAGAAGCAAGTTGAGCTTTCTCAAAAGGCAATACAAATGATTACTGACTATCTCCTGTTGCAGGGTTCTCAAACATTGGAATGCATCAAAAACACCTGAAGAGTTTGTTTAAACATAGATTTCTGCGTTCCAACTCCAGAATTTGTGATTCAATAGATTCAGAGTAGGATCCAAGAATTTGCTCTTCTAACACGTTTGAGGGTGATGCTGATGCTGCTGGTCCTGTCTGGGGTCCACACTTGGAGAACTCCTGCCCTGTTATGTGCTCTACTACCTTGCATTAAAGAAAATGAATAAGACTCAGTGTTCCTGGTTTCCTGCTGCCTCCCAAACTGTCTGCTGAACAACCCCTGATTTCCTCACTGTTTCAGATGCACTGGCTCTGTAGGCTCCCAGGATATGTGTGCTGCATGGATCTCTTCTCATCTATATAACCTCATCCATATAACTAAGAGATTGAACCAAATCCCCAGGCCTACTGAATAAGAAATCAGAGTTAAGGCCGCCATGGGAGAGGTGAGTACATCAGAAGCCAATCTCGTGTGATCCTGCCATTCATTTCTCTATTGCCCCACTGGAATCATTTGTTGAAGTGTCCATCACTCTGTGTTTGTGGAGAAAACAGGCAACTCTCTCTGACATTTTCTGTTGTGATTTTGATTTTCCATCCCATAGTTAACTAGTTTAAAGGAGCACAAACCAAAGGTTGTCACCATCGCTAATCTTTGCAATGATTAACTAATTAACATAATGATTGCAAAATGAACTATTTTCACAACTCAGTGATTCTGATAACTGTGGTTAGCTTGGGTATCATGTGTGTGTGCATGTATGTGTGTGTGTGTGTGTGTGTGAGAGAGAGAGAGAGAGATTCTCTAACTCTGATTTCCAGGATTGGCTTCTGTCACTTGGCACACTTGCTGACTGCACCTGTTTACAACATCGGGCTACAGGAAGAGTCCTGGAATGGAAGCCTGATGAAAATGACTGGGTAATTCTTAGGATGAAATAGGAGAAGAAATGTAAGACATTTGGGGTTGGCAAGCAGGCACCCTACCAGTTTTTAGATGGGGCTGATAGGATTTCAATGGCATGTTACATAACCACCCTCTAAAGGGACAGAATGTACATTTCAGTGGCAGAAAAAGAGAAGCACTCTGTTCTACTATGGTTAATTGTTATTAATAATTTAAATGTTGCTTTATCATATTACATATTTCTGCTTACATCCAATGACTTACATAAAAAAATCCTTAGATCCTAGATTTTTGGACTAAGTAATCTTTTTTTTAAAAAAAAAAAAAAAGCATAAAAGCTCTAATTGAATCCTTGCAATTTTTTTTATTGGGATTTATTAGAATGTCTCTTTTTGAAGCTTTCAAATATATTAGAATAATAAAAATAAATATTAATCTTAGCAACATACTGGTTTTGATGGCAGACCATCTGTATTTTTTTTATTTTTTTATTTTTTTATTTTTTATTTTTTATTTTATTTTATTATTATTATACTTTAAGTTTTAGGGTACATGTGCAAAATGTGCAGGGTTGTTACATATGTATACATGTGCCATGTTGGTGTGCTGCACCCATTAACTCGTCATTTAGCATTAGGTATATCTCCTAATGCTGTCCCTCCCCCCTCCCCCTACCCCACAACAGTCCCCGGAGTGTGATGTTCCCCTTCCTGTGTCCATGTGTTCTCATTGTTCAATTCCCACCTATGAGTGAGAACATGCGGTGTTTGGTTTTCTGTCCTTGTGATAGTTTGCTCAGAATGATGGTTTCCAGTTTCATCCATGTCCCTACAAAGGACATGAACTCTTCATTTTTTATGTGTGCATAGTATTCCATGGTGTATATGTGCCACATTTTCTTAATCCAGTCTATCGTTGTTGGATATTTGGGTTGGTTCCAAGTCTTTGCTATTGTGAACAGTGCCACAGTAAACATACGTGTGCATGTGTCTTTATAGCAGCATGATTTATAGTCCTTTGGGTATATACCCAGTAATGGGATGGCTGGGTCAAATGGTATTTCTAGTTCTAGATCCCTGAGGAATCGCCACACTGACTTCCACAATGGTTGAACTAGTTTACACTCCCACCAACAGTGTAAAAGTGTTCCTATTTCTCCACATCCTCTCCAGCACCTGTTGTTTCCTGACTTTTTAATGATTGCCATTCTAACTGGTGTGAGATGGTATCTCATTGTGGTTTTGATTTGCATTTCTCTGATGCACAGTGTTGGTAAGCATTTTTTCATGTGTTTTTTGGCTGCATAAATGTCTTCTTTTGAGAAGTGTCTGTTCATGTCCTTCGCCCACTTTTTGATGGGGTTGTTTGTTTTTTTCTTGTAAATTTGTTTGAGTTCATTGTAGATTCTGGATATTAGCCGTTTGTCAGATGAGTAGGTTGTGAAAATTTTCTCCCATTTTGTAGGTTGCCTGTTCACTCTGATGGTAGTTTCTTTTGCTGTGCAGAAGCTCTTTAGTTGAATTAGATCCCATTTGTCAATTTTGGCTTTTGTTGCCATTGCTTTTGATGTTTTAGACATGAAGTCCTTGCCCATGCCTATGTCCTGAATGATATTGCCTACGTTTTCTTTTAGAGTTTTTATGGTTTTAGGTCTAACATGTAAGTCTTTAATCCATCTTGAATTAATTTTTGTCTAAGGTGTAAGGAAGGGATCCAGTTTCAGCTTTCTACATATGGCTAGCCAGTTTTCCCAGCACCATTTATTAAATAGGGAATCCTTTCTCCATTGCTTGTTTTTGTCAGGTTTGTCAAAGATCAGATGGTTGTAGATATGCGGCATTATTTCTGAGGGCTCTGTTCTGTTCCATTGGTCTATATCTCTGTTTTGGTACCATTACCATGCTGTTTTGGTTACTGTAGCCTTGTAGTATAGTTTGAAGTCAGGTAGGGTGATGCCTCCGGCTTTGTTCTTTTGGCTTATGATTGACTTGGCAATGCGGGTTCTTTTTTGGTTCCATATGAACTTTAAAGTAGTTTTTTCCAATTCTGTGAAGAAAGTTGTTGGTAGCTTGATGGGGATGGCATTGAATCTATAAATTACCTTGGGCAGTATAGCCATTTTCACGATATTGATTCTTCCTACCCATGAGCATGGAATGTTCTTCCATTTGTTTGTATCCTCTTTTATTTCATTGAGCAGTGGTTTGTAGTTGTCCTTGAAGAGGTCCTTCACATCCCTTGTAAGTTGGATTCCTAGGTATTTTATTCTCTTTGTAGTAATTGTGAATGGGAGTTCACTCATGATTTGGCTCTCTGTCTGTTATTGGTGTATAAGAATGCTTGTGATTTTTGCACATTGATTTTGTATCCTGAGACTTTGCTGAAGTTGCTTATCAGCTTAAGGAGATTTTGGGCTGAGACAATGGGGTTTTCTAGATATACAATCACGTTGTCTGCAAACAGGGACAATTTGGCTTCCTCTTTTCCTATTTGAATACCCTTTATTTCCTTCTCCTGTCTAATTGCCCTGGCCAGAACTTCCAACACCATGTTGAATAGGAGTGGTGAGAGAGAGCATCCCTGTCTTTTGCCAGTTTTCAAAGGGAATGCTTCCAGTTTTTGCCCATTCAGTATGATGTTGGCTGTGGGTTTGTCATAGATAGCTTTTATTGTTTTGAGATACGTCCCATCAATATCTAATTTATTGAGAGTTTTTAGCATGAAGCGTTGTTGAATTTTGTCAAAGGCCTTTTCTGCATCTATTGAGATAATCATGTGGTTTTTGTCTTTGGTTCTGTTTATATGCTGGATTACATTTATTGATTTGTGTACGTTGAACCAGCCTTGCATCCCAGGGATGAAGCCCACTTGATCATGGTGGATAAGCTTTTTGATGTGCTGCTGTATTCGGTTTGCCAGTATTTTATTGAGGATTTTTGCATCAGTGTTCATCAAGGATATTGGTCTAAAATTCTCTTTTTTGGTTGTGTCTCTGCCCGGCTTTGGTGTCAGGATGATGCTGGCCTCATAAAATGAGTTAGGGAGGATTCCCTCTTTTTCTGTTGGTTAGAATATTTTCAGAAGGAATGGTACCAGCTCCTCCTTGTACCTCTGGTAGAATTAGGCTATGAATCCATCTGGTCCTGGACTTTTTTTGGTTGGTAAGCTATTGATTATTGCCAGACCATCTGTATTTAGTAGTGGCAAATACCGAGTTCCTACTAGGTCAAGGTATAGCACTAGGTCCTGGGGAGGTTAAAAAAATGTTCTTGCCTTTTTACCAGTTAATAAAGAAATGAAACAATTACACGTTTATAATGCAAATTGAATATTTAAAATATCCAATAGATATATAATGCCATGGAGGTTGAGTAAAGGCAGTGCTTTTATCTGATTGTGAGGATTTGGAGGAATCCTAGGGAAGGGTGTGGAGCACAGAGTTTTGACAGGAGTGGCTGGAGGAGGGGCCATCTATTCTGGAGTAAAGAAAGGTGATATTTTGGCTCTGTGCAGAGTCACTGAAGGACAATTATGATGAAGCTGGTTCTTGAAATACTTCTTGTTCCCACTAGAGCCTGCCTACTGACTCCCACAGACGTCTTGTCTTAGAAGATGTGTTACACCAGGCCGGGCATGGTGGCGCATGCCTGTAATCCCAGCACTTTGGGAGGCTGAGGTGGGTGGATCACCTGAGGTCAGGAGTTCGAGACCAGCCTGACCAACATGGAGAAACCCCATCTCTACTAAAAATACAAAAATTTAGCCAAGCGTGGTGGTGCATGCCTGTAATCCCAGCTACTTGGGAGGCTGAGGCAGGAGAATCGCTTGAACTGGGAGGTGGAGGTTGCAGTGAGCTGAGATCATGTCATTACACTCCAGCCTGGGCAACAAAAGTGAGACTCCATCTAAAAAAAAAAAAAAGAAGATGTGTTATACCTTAGAACTCACTCTATGTGAAATGACTGTCACATAGTGAGAGGCTGTCACAATGGCCAGGCTTCAGGATGGGTTCATTTCCTCCATTCTCTTGTGCTCTCCTTAAATCATTCCAAGTGTCAAAATTAGTGTTTTCAGAGGAATTGACATGTCAACTGGTAGCTTATTGAAACCGGTTGTCATTACAATAAACATTGCTAGCATTACGATAAACCTAGAAATACTGGGCTTCTGCCATCTCTCAGAATGAGAGTCAGGTAGGTGTGAAAGTTAATTAAGAAAGGTTTGTATTTGAGGTTGGGGAGGCATTGGCCATACAGTGCAAAGAAAGTATAAGTGAAGGGATGTGAGATATAGAGATCATCAGGGCTGAAGCTGAAATGTTGGTGTTGCTTTTTAGAAGTGAGGTTTGTCTGTAGTAAGCATGCTTTTTATGACCAATATTTTTGCTATGTAAAGCTTAGAAAAAGCTTTTCCTACATAATATGTGAGTGAGATCACTTCAGAAGTAACTCAGGAAATTCTTTTTCCCATAAAAGTTGGAACTGAGATTGTTTCTGGCTATTCCCCACAAAGGAGTGACGTAGTTTACAGAAGAAATGGTTTACAGGATAACTATAAATCCCCACAAAACTTGTTATTTCCATCCATATCAACAGGAAGACACTCAGCAGCACATTTCTGCCTTGAATCAATTCCCAGTAGAGTTAGAAGGCCAAACTACTGCAGGCTGAAAAGCACCTGAATGGTGGACATTGTGTCAAGAAAGGTGGTAAACCCTACTCTCGGACTGAGATGAGGGCAAGGATAAGTGTGCATTCTTCAGAAAAGGCTCCAGGGATCATCTGGAAGAAGAGAAGTTATGGGTCATGCTTTACCATCTCAGGCTTGTGGACATTTCTCATATTTACGTAACAAAGTCTTTATATCAATATTAGCTTTTCTATGTACCAATTTGTTTCTAATTTAAAACAAGCAAGTATAGAAACTTATTATTGACTAGTCTTGGCTACTAGATATGTCTTTAGGTGCTCTTCATGGAGGTAGAGTAAGAAACAACAACAACAACAACAACAACAACAAAAGATGGGGCACTATCAGACACCAGTCTTTCCCATTAACTCTTTCTGCACTTCACCTTAAGGCTTAAATGTATTCTCTAAGCTTCATTTAATTTTTTTAATGCAAACATCCAGTGTCGGTGCTTCTTTTTACTAATTTGATAGTGATGTTAGAAATTATTGTGTATCACTCTAAGATACTTTCCTAAAAAATAGACTAGTTTTAGAGTAGTTTTAGTTAGGTTGAGTGGAAGATACAGAGATTTCTCATATACCCACTGTCCCCACATATGCAGTTTCCCCTATTATCAACATCCTCTCTGCATCCATACACAGGGTACATTTGTTGCAATTGATAAATATACATTATTATCACCCAAAGCTCATAGTTTACATTAGGGTTCACTCTTGGTGGTGTACATTTTATAGGTTTGGGCAAATGTATAATGACATGTATTTGTCATTATAGTAACACAGTGAGTAGTTTTACTGTCCTAAAAATCCTCTGTGCTCTGCCTTTTCATGCCTCCCTCCTCCCTAACCACTGATTATGTTACTATCTCCATTGTTTTGCCTTTTATAAAATGTCATATAGTTGAAATCTTACAGTATATAGCCTTTTCAGATGGGTTGATTGATGGCTTGTTAAATCAATCAATAGATCTATGTTGATCTTTAGATTCTTATGTCTTGACAATATTGAGTCTCCCTATCCATGAACATAGAATGTCTCTCCATTCATTTAATTCTTTCATTTCTTTCATCAGAGTTTTATAGTTTTTCTCAAATAGATCTTGTAAATATTTAGTTAAATATATACCTAAGTATTTCATTTTGGGGGTACTACACTGAATATAATTCCTTTGTCTGGAAGTACCACAGTTTATTTATTTATTTATCTACTTAAGGAAATCTTGGTTGCTTCCAAGGTTTAACAATTATAAACAAAGTTTCTATGACCAGCCATATGCAGGTTTTTGTGTAGACAAAAATTTTTAACTCCTTTGGGCAAATACGAACAAGAGTGATTGCTAGATCATGTAGTAAGAGTATGTTTAATTTTGTAGAAAACTGCCAGACTGTCTTCCAAAGTGGCTGTACCATTCTGCATTGCCACCAGCAATGAATGAGAGTACCTGTTGCCTCACATCCTCACCAGCAACTGGTGTTGTCAGTGTTCTGGATTTGGGCCATTTTAATAGGTGTGTATTTGTAGCTCCTTGTTTGAATTTGCATTTTCCTGATAACATATAATGTGCAGCACCTGTTCATATGCATATTTACCATCTGTATATCTTCTTTGGTGAGGTGTCTGTTCTTGTCTTTGGCCCAGCTTTTAGTTGGGTTGTTTTTTTTGTTATTGTTAAGTTTTAAGAGTTCTTTATATATTTTGGATAACATTTCTTTATCAGATATCAGATATATCTTTGCAAATATTTTCTCACAGTCTGTGACTTGACTTTTTATTCTCTTGACAAAGTCCTTCACAGAGAAGAACACTTTAATTTTAATCAAGTTCAGCTTATCAATTCTTTATTTTATGGATTGTACTTTTGGCATTGGGATACAAAGTGGTGTTTAGATAAAAATTTATCACCAAACCCAAGATCATCCAGATATTTTCCTATGTTGTCTTCCAGAAGTTTTATGGTTTTGCATTTTACATTTATGTTTGTGATATGTTTTGAGTTCATTTTGTAAAGGGTGTAAAGTCTGCATCTAGGTTATTCTACTTCTTTTTTTTTGCATAGGGATGTTCAGTTTTTCCAGCATAATTTGTTGAAAAAATTATCTCTGCTACACTGTGTTGCCTTTATCCATTTTTCAAAGGTCAGTTGCCTATATTACACGGTTCTATGTTTGAGCTCTCTATTCTGTTCTATTTATCTATTTGCCTGTTTTTTTCTCCAATAACATATTCTCTTGATTACTGTAGACTTATAAGTCTTGAAGTCAGGTAATATCAGTCCTTTGACTTTATTATTCTCCTTCAATATTGCATTAACTCTGCTGGATGTTTTTGCCTCTCTATATAAACTTTAGAATTAGTTTGTTGATATCCACAAAATAACTTGCTGGGAGTTTAATTGAGATTGCATTGAATTTGTAGATCAAGTTGGGAAGAACTGACATCTTGGCAATATTGAATCTTCCTATTCATGAATATGGAATAGCTCTCTATTTATTTAATTCTTCTTTGATTTCTCTTATCTGAGTTTTGCAGTTTTTCTCATACAAATCTTGTATATTTTAGTTAAATGTATACTTAATTTTTTCAGTTTTGTGAGTGCTACTGTAAATGGTACTGTGTTTTAAATTTCACATTCCACTTGTTCATTGTTGATATATGAGAAAGTGATTGTGTGTTACATTTGTGTCTTGCAACCTTGCTATAATCACTTATTAATTCCAGGAGTTTTGTTAGTTGATTTTTTCTGATTTTCTACATAGATGATCATGTCACCTATGAACAAAGACTGTTATACTACTTCCTTCCTAATCAGTAGTATACTTCTATTTCTTTTTCTTCTCTTATTGCCCTAGCTAGAACTTCCAGTATAAAATTGAAAAAGAGTGGTGAGGGGAAATATCTTGCTTTGTTCCTGACCTTAGAGGGATGCTTTCCTCAAAGTTTCTTAGAATTAAGTGTGATGGGAATTGTGGTTCCTTGTAGAAGTTCTTTATCAAATTGAGGCTATTCCCCTCTATTCCTTGTCTATTGAGTTTTGTTTTGTTTTTTGATATGAATCAGTGTTGGATTTTGAAAAAATGTTTTTTCTACATCTATTGATATGATCATGTGATTTTTTTTCTTTAGCCTTTTGATGTGATGAATTGTACTAATTTATTTTTGCAAATTGAACCAGCCTTTTATGCATGGGATAAATCCCACTTGGTTATGGTATATAATTCATTGCATACATTGTTGGGTTTGATTTGCTAATATTTTGCTGAGGATTTTTGCATCAGTGTTCATGAGATATATTGGTCTGTAGTATTTTTTTTTCTTGTAATGTCATTATCAGTTTGGTATTATGGGAATGCTGGCCTCAAAGAGTTAGGAAAGATATATTAGAAAAGAAGACAGACCTAACATCAATTATCCAAGCTGTCACCTTAAGGAACTAGAAAAAGAAGAAAAAATAAATCCAAAATAAGCACAAGAAAAGAAATAATAAAACTTATTGCATAAATTAATGAAATTGAAAACAGAAAATCAATAAACAAAGTCAATGAAACCAGAAGCTATTTCTTTGAAAACATTAATAAAATTGATAAGCCCCTTGCCAGGCTAAGCAAAAAGAGAAAAAACATAAATGACTAATATCACAAATAAAAGAGGGACATAGCTGCTTCTATCTTCTGAAAGAGATTTTTCAGAATTGGTTTAATTTCTTCCTTAAATGTTGGTAGACTTCACCAGTAAACCTATCTGGGTCTAACACTTTCTATTTTGAAAAACTATTAATTATTGATTCAATTCCTTTAATAGATATTGGCCTATTCAGATAGTCTATTTCTTCTTGTGTGACTTTTGACAGATTGTTTCTTTCAAAGAATTAATCCATTTAATTCAAGTTATCAAATATATGGCCTTAAAGTTCTTCACAGTATTCTTTGATCATCCTTTTAATGTCTGTAGGATCTGTAGTGATGTCCCTTTTTATTTCTAATATTAGTAATCTGTCTTTCTTTTTTATTAGTGAGCCTGGAAGAGGCTTGCCAATTTTGTTTATATTTTTAAAGAATCAGTGGTGGGTTTATTGATTTTGTTTATTGATTTCTTTAATTTCATTGATTTATGCAATAATTTTTTATTTTTTATTTACTTTTTGCTTATTTTCAATTTAATTTTCTCTTGTTCTGGTTTCCTAAGGTAAAATCTTAGATGGTTGATATTAGAATTTTCTTCTTTTAAAATATATATTAATACAATAAATGACATAAATTTATTTGCAAGCTGCATCCCATACATTTTGATGTTTTCTTTTTATTTTTATTTAATTCAATTTTTAAAATTTTCTTGAGATTTCTTCATTGTACCACATGTCATTTAGAAGTGTGTTGTTTAATCTCCGAGTACTTTTGGACATTCCAACTATCTTTCCATTGTTGTTTCTAGTTTAATTCCATTTTGATCTGAGAGCAGATATTCTGTTATTTCTATTCTTTTAAGTTTGTTAAGCTGTGTTTTATGGCTCAAAGTGTGATATATCTTGGTAAATGTTTCATGTGAGCTTGAGAAGAATCTGTATTTTGCTGATGTTAGACGAAGTAGTCTACAGATGTCAATTATATCCAGTGTTGTTGAGTTCAACTATGTCTTTACTGACTTTCTGTCTGCTAGATCTGCCCATTTCTGACAGATGGGTGCTGAAGTAGCTTTATTTATTTATACTTGCAGTTCTATCAGTTTTTGCCTTATGTATTTTGATGCTCTGATAGATGTATACACAATAAGAATTGTTATTTGGAGGTGGCAAAGATGGCCGACTAGAAGCAGCTAGTGTGCATAGCCCTCACAGAGAGGAACGGAAGGGGTGATTAAATACAGGATCTTCAACTGAAACATCCAGTTACTAGCACTGGGACTAATCAAGGAAACAACTTGACCCATGGAGAATGGAGGAAAGCAAGGCAGGACAACAGCCCACCTGGGAGTGATGTGGGGCCAAGGGAACCTCCCTTGCCCAGGGAAGCAGTAAGTGAATGTGTGACCTGGGAACCCACACTTCCTTCATGGATCTTTGCAACCTTTGGGTCAGGAGATCCCCTCATGAACTCAGTCCACCAGGCCTTCAGTCTGACATACAGAACTACATGGAGTCTCTGCAAAGTAGCCATGTAGGCACTTGCAGAGACCTAGGAGCCGTAGACACTTGGGCTCTCTGGACTTCCCAGAGCAAAAGTAACTGCAACTCTGGCAAAGCTGGCAGTTAGACTCCTGTACATACCCCTAGGGAAAGAGGCTGAATCCAGGGCACTGAGCAGTGACAGTCTACAGGCCCCACTTCCATAGCACCTCACAGAATAGGACCCATGGGCTTGGAATTCCAGCCAGCCACTGGTAGCAGCATTGCATGTCCCTGGGATGGAGCTCCCCAGGGGAGGAGTGGGCAGCCATCTTTGCTGTTTGGATGACTTAGCCACTCTAGCCTTCAGGCCTTGGGGAGTCCAAGCTGACAAGGGATGGAAGGGATCCCCCAGAACAGCACAGTTACTCTACAAAAATGTGGCCAGATTGCTTTTTAAAGCAGGTCCCCAATTCTGTTCCTCATCACCATGTGGGGCCTCCCAATTGGGGTCTCCAACTATCCCACCAGTGTTCTCTGGCTAACAGAGATTTCTAACCTCCCTGGCATGGAGCTCCCAGAGGAAGGGGCATGCTGCCATCTTTGCTATTTGGGTGACTTAGCTATTCTGGCCTTTGGGCTTTGGAATGTCTGAGGCTACCAGGGGCTGAAGCAGACCCTCAGCACAGCACAGATGCTCTATGAAAACATGGCCAAACTGCTTCTTTAAGTGAGTCCCCAATTCCATTCCTTCTAACCGGGCAAGACCTCTCAAATGGGGTCTCCAGCTACCTCCTACAGATGTGTTCAGGCTGGCAACAGGTCTGTACCTCCCTGGGATGGAGCTCCCATCTTTGGCTGCCATCTTTGCTGTTTTGCAGACTTCATTGGTGATACCTCCAGGTACTGGAAAATGACAGGCAGGTAGAAACTGGAGCAGGTCCCCAGGATACCACAGCAGCCCTATGGAAAAGTGGCTAGACTGTTATGTAGGTTCCTGTTCCCATATTTCCTCACTGGGAAGGTCCTTCAGGCCTGGACCTCCAGCCACCCGCTGCCAGAGCTATTAAACAAGTAGCAACTTGGCAACTTCCTGGGCAGAGCCTCCAGGGGCAACTGAAAACCTCTCTGCCACTGCCTCTGCAGTAGAACTGTCTTTGTTACCCTCAGACTAACAAAAGAACAAAGACCCTAAGTGCTTTATCCACACTTCCAACAGGCTGCAATCAACCCAAGGAGAAGAAGCCAGTCCCTCTCCCATGTGCTCCACACACCCTCCACTGCTCATCATCAGACAGGGACCCCTGGCTTGGGCCCACAGCACAGACCCTCCATCCTAGGCTGATTGCACCAAACAATTGCTGACCTGCATCTCTCTAGAGTGGAGTCCCCAGGAGATAAGTAAGGGACCCTTGGCCACGACCACTACTAAGGTTCCTTCCTCTGCTGCCACCAAGCTGGGGAAGGAACATAAACATTAGATTGATCACCCAGAGCTGCAGTAGACAGCCTAGGAGTGCCAAACCACTGTCTACAGCCAGAACTAAACGGGGAGAGGCACCCACACTTTCAGAGCATTGAGAGGGAATGTAGCTGCAATTGTGAAGAAACAGGGAAGCCACATGACCAAGAAAGAGTCTACCAACTGACTAATAAGCCTAAGTGCCACCTACTGAATCACACCCCAAAGCTTCAACACCAAAAATACCTCACTAACATACCCACTCTGAAACCAGAGACAAGAAGTCAACTTCAAATAAAGACCCTGCACAAAGTCTTTTTCCACTGAAAAAATCCAGAAAAGAAGTCTATTGACTGTACTCAATTTACACTGCAGTTAAAGGAATACCTCATGCAGAGATGAGGAAGAACCAGTGCAAGAACGCCAGTAACTCAAATGGCCAGAATGTTGTATGTCCTCCAAAAGACTGCACCAGTTCTCCAACGAGAGTTCTTAACTAGGCTGAACAGGCTGGAATGACAGAGATAGAATTCAGAATATGGATAGGACTAAAGGTCATCAAGATTCAGGAGGACGGAAAACTCAATTAAAAAAAATGAGACTCACAATAAAGCAGTACAGGAATTAAAGGATAAAATAGCTGGTATAAAAACAACCTAACGGACTTGACAAAGCTGAATAACATAATACAGTAATTTCACAATGGAATCACAAGTATTAACAGCAGAATAAACCAAGCTGAGGAAAGAATCTCAGAACTTGAAGACTGGTTCTCTGGAAAAAGACAGTCACAAAAATAAATAAATAAGAATAAAAAGAAATGAACAAAACCTCCGAGATGTATGGGATTGTGGAAAGAGGCCAAATCTACAAATCACTGGCATCCCTAAAAGGGAGGGGTAGAAAGCAAACAACTTGGAAAACATATTTCAGGATATCATCCATGAAAACTTCCCCAACCTTGCTAGAGAGGCCAACAGTCAAATTCAGGAACTACAGAGAACTCCTACAAGATTAACCAGAAGATCATCCCCAAGACACATAATCATTAGATTTTCCAAAATCAAATGAAAGTAAGAATGGCAAAGGAAGCTAGAGAGAAAGGGCAGGTCACTTAGAAAGGGAACATTATCAGGCTAACAGAAGATTTCTCAGCTGAAACCTTATAAGCCAGAAGAGATTGAGGGCCTATATTCAACACTCTTAAGAAAAGATTCTTCAACCAAGAATTTCACATCCAGCCAAACCAAGCTCCCTAAGCAAAGAAGAAATAAGATTCTTTTCAGATAAGCAAACGTTGAAGGAGTTCATTACAATCAGACGTGCCTTACAAGAGATCTTGAAAGGAGCACTAAATATAGAAAGGAAAGACCACTACGAGCTTATACAAAAACACACATAAACACACAGACCAGTATAACTTTAAAGCAACTACACAAACAAGTCAACATTATTACCAGTTAACAACATAATGACAGGATCAAATCCACACATATCAATACCAATCTTGAATGTAAATAGATAGCCCCACTTAAAAGGCACAGAGTGGCCAGGAAGATTTAAAAAAGCAAGACCTGATAGTATGCTGTCTTCAAGAGACCTGTCTCACACGTGATGACACACATAGGCTCAAAATAAAGGGAGGAAAATCTACCAAGCAAATGGAAAACAGAAAAGAGCAGGAGTTGCAATCCTAATTTCAGACAAAACAGATTTCAAACCAACAAAGACCAAAAAAGACAAAGAAGGGCAGTAGATAATGGTAAAGGGTTCAATTCAACAAGAAGACCTAACTATTCAAAATATATATGCATCTAACGGAAGCACTCAGATTCATAATGCAAGTTTTTAGAGACCTACAAAGAAACATGGACTCCCACACAATAAAGTGGGAGACCTCAACACTCCACTGACAGTATTAGACAGACTATCAAGGCAGGAAATTAACAAAGATATTTAGGACCTGAACTCAGCATTGGACCAAATGGATCTGATGAGTGTCTACAGAACTCTCCACCTCAAAACAACAGAATATACATTCTCATTGCCACAAGGCACATACTCTAAAATTGAACAAATAATTGGACATAAAACAATCCTCTAAAAATGCAAAAGAATAAAAAAATCATAACAGACACCCTTGGACTACAGTGCAATCAAAATAGAAGTCAAGACTAAGAAAATAGCTCAAAACCATGCAATTACATGGAAATTAAACAACATGCTCCCAAATGACTTTTGGGTAAATAATGAAATTAAGGCAGAAATGAAGAAACTCTTTGAAACTAATGAGAACAAAAATACAACATACCAGAACATCTGGGACACAGCTAAGACAGTGTTAGGAGGGAAATTCATAGCACTAAATGCTCACATCAAAAAGTTTTTAAAAAATCTCAAATTAACAACCTCACAACTGAATGAGTTAAAGAAGCAAGAACAAATCAACCCCAAAGCTAGCAGAAGATGAGAAATAACCAAAATTAGAGCTGAACTGAAGGAAAGTGAGAAACAAAAAGGCTTTCAAACAGTGAATGAATCCAATAGTTGGATTTTTGAAAAATTTAATAAAATAGGCCATTTGCTAGAGTAATAAAGAGGAAAAGAGAGGAGATCCAAATAAACACAATCAGAAATGATGAAGGGAATTTTACCAATGGCCCCGCAGAAATAAAAACAACCACCAGAAATTACCATGAACAACTCTATGAAAACAAACTAGAAAACCTAGAAGATGTGGCTAAATTTCTGGACATTTAGATCCTCCAAAGAATGAACCAGGAAGAAGTTGATTCCCTGAACAGACCAACAATGAGCTCTGAAATTGAATCAGTAATAAATAGCCTACCAACCAAAAGAAGCTCAGGAGCTGATGGATTCACAGATGAATTCCACCAGATGTACAAAGAAGAGCTGGTACAATTTCTACAGAAACTGTTACAAAAAAATTGAGGAGAAGGGACTTCTCCCCAACTCATTCTGTTAGGCCAGCATCATCCTGATACCAAAACCTGGCAGAGACACAACAAAAAAAGAAAACTTCAGGCCAGTATCCTTGATGAACATCGATGCAACAATTCTCAACAAAATACTTGCAAATCAAGTCCAGCAGCACATCAAAATTCTAATTCACCACAATCAAGTAGGCTTCATCCCTGGGATGCAAGGTTGGTTTGACGTACACAAATCAATAAATATGATTCATCACATAAACAGAACTAAAGACAAAAACCACATAATTCTCTCAATATATGAAGAAAAGGCTTTGGATAAAATTCAACACCTCTTCATGTTAAAAGCGCTCAATAAACTAGGTATTGAAGGAACATACCTGAAAATAGTAAGATTCATCTATGACAAACCCACAGCCAACATTATACTGAATGGACAAAAGCTGGAAGCATTCCTCTTGAAAGCTGGCATGAGACAAGGATGCCCTTTCTCACAATCCTATTCAAAGTAGTATTGGAATTCCTACCCAGAGCAATAAGGCAAGAGAAAGTAACAAAGGGCATCCAAATAGGAAGATAGGAAGTCAAACTATCTGTGTTTGTGGATGACACTATTCTGTATATGGAAAACCTTACAGTCTTGGCCCCAAATTCCTTCAGCTGATAAATAACTTTGGCAAAGTTTCAGGGTACAAAATCAATGTACAAAAATCACTAGCATTGTTATACATCAGCAACAGCCAAACCAAGAGCCAAATCAGAAAGGCAGTCCCCTTCACAGGTGCCACAAAAATAATAAAGACATAGGAATACAGCTAACCAGGGAGGTGAAATATCTCTACAATGAAAATTACAAAACACTGCTCAAAGAAATCAGAGATGACACAAACAAACAGAAAAACATCCCATGCTCATGGGTAGGAAGAATCAATATCATTAAAATAGCCATACTTCTCAAAGGAACTCACAGATTCAATGTTATTCCTATCAAATTACCAATGACATTCTTCACAGAACTAGAAACAACTCTTTTAAAATTCTATAGAACCAAAAGAGAGCCAAATAGCCAAGACAATTCTAAGCAAAAAGAGCAAAGCTGGAGTCATCACATCACCTGATTTCAAACTATACTACAGGGTTACACTAACCAAAACATCATGGTAATGATACAAAAACAGGCATATAGACCAAGGGAAGCGAATAGAAAGCTCAGAAATAAGGCTGCACACCTACAATCACCTGATCTTTAACAAAGCTGACAGAAACAAGCAATGGGGAAAAGACTCCCTGTTCAACAAATGTTGCTGGAATAATTGGCTAGTCATATGCAGAAGACTGAAGCTGGAACCCCTCCTTATACCACATACAAAAATCAACTCAAAATGGATTAGACTTAAATGAAAAACCCAATACTATAAAAACCCTGGAAGACAATCTAGGCAATACCATCCTGGACCTAGGAATGAGCAAAGATTTCATGACAGACACCAAAAGCAAACGTAACAAAAGGAAAATTGACAAGTGGGATCTAATTAACCTTAAGAGCTACTGCACAGCGAAACTATCAATAGAGTTAACAGACAATCTACGGAATGGGAAAAAATATTTGCAAATTATGCATTTGTCGAAGATCTAATATCTAGCATTGATAAGGAACTTAAACAAGAGAAAAAGAAACAACCCCATTAAATAGTGGGCAAAGGACACGAGCAGACACTTCTCAAAAAAGACATGCATGCAGCTATCAAAAAATAACAGATGTTGGCAATGTTGCAGAGAAAAGGAACACTTATACACTGTTGGTGTGAGTGTAAATTAGTTCAAGTATTGCAGAAAGCAGTATGGCATTCCTCAAAGAGCTAAAAGCAGAACTACCATTCAATCCAGCAATCCCCTTACTGGATATATACCCAGTGGAATAAAAATCATTCTTCATAAAGACTATTGAAGTGGATATTCATTGCAGCACTATTAACAATAGCAAAGTCATGCAGTCAACCTAAATGCCCATCAGTGACAGATTGGATAAAGAAAATGTGGTACATATACACCATGGAATACTATGCAGCCATAAAAAGAATGAGATCATGTCTTTTGCAGGAATATGGATAGAACTGGTGGCTATTATCTTCAGCGAACTAATGCAGCAACAGAAAACCAAATATTGCATGTTCTCACTTATAAGTGGGAGCTAAATGATGAGACCTTATGAAGACAAGGAAGGAAACAACAGACACTGGGGTCTTCTTGAGGGTAGAGGGTGGGAGAAGAGAGAGGAGCAGAAAAGATAATTATTGGGTACTGGGCTTAATTCCTGGGTGATGAAATAATCTGTACAACAAACTCCTGCGACATGAGGTTTCCTATGTAAAAACACTTCACATGTGCCCCTGAACCTGAAATGGAAGTTTAAAAAAGAGGATTGTTACTTATTCTTGGAGAATTGATCCCTTTATTTTTGTGTAATTTTCCTTTCTTCTCCTGATAACTTCCCTTGCTATGAATTCTGCTCTGTCTAAAATTAATATAAATACTCCCATTTTCTTTTGATTAGTATTAACATGGTATATCTTTAATCATCCAATTACTTTTAATTTATATGTGTTTTTATTTTGATGAATTTCTCATAAACAACATAGAGTTTTTATTCATTTTTATTTATTATTGTTATTATTATTTTTTGAGACAGAGTCTCTCTCTGTCACCCAGGCTGGAGTGCAGTGGTATGATCTTAGCTCACTGCAACCTGCATCTCGTGGGTTCAAGCAATTCTCCTGCCTCAAGCCTCCCCCAGTAGCTGGGATTACAGGTGTGTGCCACCACGCCCAGCTAATTTTTTTTTTTTTGTAGATATATTTTTTTAGTAGAGATGGGGTTTCACCATGGTGGTCAGGCTGGTTTCGAACTCCTGACCTCAAATGATCCGCTTGCCTTGTCCTCCCAAAGTGTTGGATTACAGGCATGAGCCACCATGCCCTGGTGAGTTTTTATTTTTTTAAATTAATTAGTTAATTAATTTTTGGACAGAGTCTCACTCCATCACCCAGGCTAGAGTGCAATGGCACGATCTCAGCTCACTGCAACCTCCGCCTCCCAGGTTCAAGCTATTCTCATGTCTCAGCCTCTGAGTAGCTGGGATTGCAGGTGTGCACCACCATGCCTGGCTAATTTTTGTATTTTTAGTAGAGATGAGGTTTTGTCATGTTGGCTAGGCTGGTCTCGAACTCCTGGCCTCAAGTGATCCAACCGCCTCGGCCTCCCAAAGTGCTGGGATTACAGGTATTCAGTCACCATGCCTGGCTATATAGTTGAGTTTTTGAAATCTATTTTGACAATATCTGTCTTTTAATTGGTGTGTTGAGATAATCAGTGTTCAACATGATTATTAATATAGTTGGGTTAAAATATGTCATATTTGTTACTGTTTTCTATTTGTTTCCCTTATTCTTTTTTTCTATTTTTTTGCACTATTTTAAAAAATCAATTGTGTTTTTTCATTTGTTTGCTTTTTGAAACAGAGTCTTGCTCTGTTACCCAGGCTGGAGTGCAGTGGCACCATCTTGGCTCACCGCAACCTCCGCCTCCCAGGCTCAAGTGATTCTCATGTCTCAGCCTCCTGAGTGGGATTACAGGCCTGTGCCACCACACCCGGCTAATTTTTGTATTTTTAGTAGAGACGTGGTTTCACCATGTTGGCCAGGCTGGTCTTGAACTCCTGACCTCAGGTGATCCACCCTCCTCGGCCTCCCAAAGTGCTAGGATTACAGGCATGAGCCACCGTGCCTGGCCCAATTGTGGTTTTAATTGAGCATTTTATGTGATTGAATTTTCTCTCCCTTCTTAGCATATCAGCATATCAGTGATCTTTTTTTCTCCTTGACTGCCTTGAAGTTTGCAGTATACATTTACAACTAACATAAGTCCATTTGCAAATAACACTTTACTGCTTCATGGGTAGTTCAGTACCTTATAATAACCAATTCATCTCATTTTTCATTGCTGTCATTCATTTAATTCATGCAGAAGCATACATATATATGCATATATAATTGAGTACGTTGTTGCTATTATGATTTTGAAAAAACTGTAATCTGTTAGATCAATTAAGAATAAGAAAAATGTTTTTAATTTTACCTTCACTTATTCATTTATGGATGCTTTTCCTTTTTTTATGTAGACCTGAGTTTCTGACATATATACTTTTTCTTCTGAGGAACGTTTAAAAGCCATTTCTTGTCAGGCAGAAATACTGGCAACAAATCCTCTCAATTTTTTTTTCTTAGAAAGTCTTTATTTCATCTTCACTTTTGAGTGAAAATTTCACAGTGTGCGGAATTCTAGGTTGGTGTTTTTTTTTCTTTTTTTAACAATAGTATTTCATACCCTCCACCTTCTTGCTTGCACGGATTCTGAGAAGTCAGATCTAATTCTTATCTTTGCTCCTGTATAGGTAAGGCATTTTTTCCCTCTGGTTTTGTTCAGAATTTTTTTTCATTTTTGATACGCCATAGTTTGAATATGATACGTATACATGTTGTTATTTTGGTGTTTATCTTGCTTGCTGTCCTCTGAGCATTCCAGATCTGTGGTTTGGTATGTGACACTACTTGTGGGAAATTCATAATCATGTTGCATTAAATATTTCATCTTTTCCTTTCTTTTTTCTCCTTCTGGTATTTCCATTATGCATATGTTATACCTTTTGTAGTAGTCCCACAGTTCTTGAATATTCTGTTCTTTCTTTTAGTCTTTTTTTCTTCTCAAATATTCTTTTTTCAGTAATGTTCAGTCTACACACAAGGCCATCCAAAACATTATTTCTATTACAGTGTTTTTATATGCAACATTTCTTTTTAAGTGTTTGTTAGAATTTTCATCTCTCTGCTTACATTGTCCATCTCTTTTTGCATGCTGTCTATGTTGTTTATTAAAGCCCATCAAAAAGCATTCTTTATTTCTATTATAGTGTTTTTTAATGTAACATTTATTTTTGAGTCTTTATTAGAATTTTCATCTCTCTGCTCACATTGTCCATCTGTTTTTGCATGCTGTCTATGTAATTTACTAGAGCCTTAACATTTTAATCACAGTTGTTTTATTTTTAATTCACAGTTTGATAGTTCTAGCATTTCTGCCATATCTGAGTTTGGTGCTGATGTTTACTCTGTCAGCTCAAACTCCGTGTGTGTGTGTGTGTGTGTATGTTTTTTGTTTTTTTGTTTGTTTTTGCTTTGCTTTTTGGTATGCCTTGTAATTTTTTCTTGATAACCAGACATGATTTACTGGGTAAAAGGAACTGCTGTAAATAGGCCTTTCGTAGTGTGGTGGTCTGATGTTGGGGGGAGGAAGCATTTTATAATTCTATGATTAGGTCTCAGTCCTTAGTAAGCTTGTTCCTCTGGACTGTGAACTTCACAAATGCTTCTTAGTCTCCCCTCCCCACACTTAGGTTGACATATTAGTCTGTTCTCATACTGCTATGAAGAAATACCTGAGACTGGGTAATTTATGAAGAAAAGAGGTTTAATTGATTCACAGTTCTGCATAGCTGGAGAGGCCTCAGGAAACTCATAATTATGGAGGAAGGTACCTCTTCACAGGGCAGCAGGAAAGAGAATGAGTGCAAGCTGGGGAAATGCCAGACATTTATATAAACAATCAGATCTTGTGATACTCACCCATTATCATGAGAACAGCATGGGGGAAACCAGTCCCATGATTCAATTACCTTCACCTGATCCCACCCTTGACATATGGAGATTATGGGGATTGCAATTCAAGGTGAGATTTGAGTGGGGACACAGAACCAAACCATATCATTCTTCCTCTGGCCCCTCCCAAATCTGGTGTCCTCATATTTCAAAACACAATCATGCCCTTCCAACAGTCCCCCAAAGCCTTAGCCCATTCTATCACTAACCCAAAAGTCCAAGTCCAAAGTCTCATCTAAGAAGAGGCAAATCCCTTCTATCTATGAACCTGTAAAATCAAAAGCAAGTTAGTTACTTCCTAGATACAATGGGGCTACAGGCATTGGGTAAATACATGCATTCCAAATGGGAGAAATTGGCCAAAATAAAGGGGTTACAGGCCCCATGCAAGTCTGAAATCTAATAGGGCAGTCATTAAACCTTAAAGCTCCAAAATGATCTCCTTTGACTCCATGTCTCACATCCAGATCATGCTGATGCAAGCGGTAGGCTCCCATGGCCTTGGGAAGCTCTGCCCCTGTGGCTTTGCAGGGTACATCCCCACCCCTGGCTGCTTTCGCATGCTGGTGTTGAATATCTGCAGCTTTTCTAGGCATACAGTGCAAGCTGTCAGGGGATCTACCATTCTGGAGTCTGGAGGATGGTGGCCCTCTTCTCACAGCTCTACTAGGCAATGTCCCATCTGGGATTCCATGTGGGGGCTCCAACCCCACATTTCCCTTCCACAGTGCCCTAGGAAAGATTCTCCATGAAGGCTCTGCCCCTGGAGCAAACTTCTGCCTGGACATCCAGACATTTCCATACATCCTGTGAAATTTAAATGGAGATTTCCCAACCTCAATTCTTGACTTCTGTGTACCTGCAGGCCCAATACCACATGTAAGCCACCAACACCTGGGGTTTGCACCCTCTGAAGCAACGGCCTGAGCTATACCTTGGCCCCTTATAGCCATGGCTGGAGTTGAAGCAGCTGGGACACAGGGGACCATGTCCCAAGGCTTCACAGAGCAGGGGGGCCCTGGGCCCAGCCCACAAAACCATTTTTCCCTCCTAGGCCCTAGGACCTGTGATGGGAGGGGTTGCTATGAAGGTCTCTGACATGCCCTGGAGACATTTTCCCCATTGTCATGGTGATTAACATTTGACTCCTCATTACCTATGTACGTTGCTGCAGCAGGATTGAATTTCTCCCAAGAAAATGAGTTTTTATTTTCTATCACATTGTCAGGCTGCAAATTTTCCAAACTTTAAGGCTCTGCTTTCCCTTGAACACTTTGCTGTTTAGAAATTTCTTCCACCAGATACTCTAAATCATCCCTTTCAGGTTTAAAGTTCCATAGATCTCTAGGGCAGGGGCAAAATGCCATCAGTCTCTTTGTTAAAGCATAGCAAGAGTGACCTTTATTCAAGTTCCCAACAAGTTACTCATTTCCATCTGAGACCACCTCTGCCTGGACTTCATTGTCTATATCACTGTCAACATTTTGGTAAAAGCCATTCAACAATGGCTAGGAAGTTCCAAACTTTCCCACATCTTCCTGTCTTCTGAGCCCTCCAAGTCTCTAAGAAGTTCCTAACTTTGCCACATTTTCCTGTCTTCTTCTGAGTGCTCCAAACTATTCCATCCTCTGCCTGTTACCCAGTTCCAAAGCTGCTTCCACATTTTGGGTGTCTTTATAGCTGTGCCCTACTACCTCGGTATCAATTTACTGTATTAGTTTGTTCTCACGCTGCTATGAAGAAATATCTGAAACTGGTAATTTATAAAGAAGAGAGGTTTAATTGACTCACAGTTCCACATGGCTGCGAAGGCCTCAGGAAACTTACAATTATGGTGGAAGTCGTCTCTTCACAAGGGGCAGTGAAGGCATCTCTTCACTGATGGCAGGGCACGGTGGCTCACACCTGTAATTCCAGCACTTTGGGAGGCCGAGGCGGGTGGATCACAAGGTCAGGAGATCAAGATCATCCTGGCTAACACGGTGAAACCCCGTCTCTAATAAAAATACAAAAAATTAGCCGGGCATGGTGGCAGGTACCTGTAGTCCCAGCTACTCGGGAGGCTGAGACAGGACAATAGCATGAACCTGGGAGGCGGAGCTTGCAGTGAGCCGAGATCGCCCCCTGCACTCCAGCCTGGGCGAAAGAGCGAGACTCTGTCTCAAAAAAAAAAAAAAAAAAAAAATCACCCACTGACTGGATCCTACTGGTGTCCTCATCCTCATGGTGATGAGTGAGTTCTCACTCTATTAGTTCCCACAAAAGCCAGTTGTTAAAAAGAGCCTGGCACCTCCCTTTTCACTCTTGCTTCCTCTCTCACCATCTGAGCTCTTCACACACAGGCTCCCTTTCACCTTCCACCATGAGTGTGAGCAGCCTGAAGCTCTTGCCTGTTGTAGGTGCCCAATCTTAAACTTTTCTAGTCATCAGGATTATGAGCTGAATAAACCTTTTTTCTTTGTAAATTACCTACCCAGACTCAGATATTTCTTAATAGCAACACTAGACAGACTAAGAGATCTAAGAACTGTTGATGTTTCAGTTGGTTCAGCTTTTCACTTTTTGTTAGGTCAAAATGGCAACTTTCAAGCTTCATACGTGCTGGAAGATGCTGCTATGTTTTTAAAATAAATTTTTTTTCAAAATATAGACAATTTTATGGTAACATTCTTGAAAATAGGTAACTCTCTCTGATAGTTTTCAGTTGTAATTTTTCACACCTCATAGTTAACTAGTTTAAAGGATTACAAAAAAATTTAACAATATCATTAGTTAATAATGGATGCAAAAGTAACTATTTTGACAACTGATGATTTTAATAACGGTGTACCTCTGAAAAGCACTTTGGTCAGTGATCATAAAAAAGACAGTATGGAGAGTTTGGTGAAGTGGAAATGTTAAACTATTTTCTAGCAGTAGAGTTGTTGCTTTTTCATTAACTAGCACTTGTTCTTACATCAATTCTTTTTTATATCCTCAAAATCATAATACCTGAGTTCAGCACTTTGTTCCAGGGAAAATTATTTAATCTGTTTTAGCCAAATAGAATGCTGTCAGTTACCCTTATTTCCCTGAATTTAACAGTCATGTGAAATTGAATCCCATGAGCTACACACACTACTTTCTGATATTTATTATCTTGCTGAAGGTGAGCAGAACAACAACTTTGCTTTTGTCCTATGATTTTAGAGATAATATCTGGTTGACAACTGGCTTGGGCACTAGTGCTTTTGGAGGTGGTGTGTTCGTCTAGTTGGAACCAGGGGCAGAGATAGCATCATTCCCACTGCGCCTGATTTAACTTGGCCTTGGATGATATCATAATTGGGGTTGAAACTTTCCACAGTAGATTACACAAATTTAACCATTATTTCAAGATTTTATCTATTTGTTTGAACAACTCAGCTCCAGAGATAACATTTTATAGACTCATGCTCCTTCTAAACTAATGTTACTGTCATTTGGATCTATTCTGATGCCTTTCCCATAGGCAATGGATTTTACTGAGTCATCCTTGGCCTATTTTTTTCCTGAACCTCACTGGGTTATTTGTGAGAGAGCTGGGGCCACTAGTAAAATCTCTGATTCTTGGTTACTGATTTTATCTGTGCAAAGCAAACCAGAGCAGACGGATGAAGCCATTGACAGAACCTCTTACTACTATGCTGGGAAGCAGAGGCTCAGACTGTATTAGAATGATTAATGTACAGGTAGGGGTTTTTGTTTTGATCCTGGTTACATCTTCAGCATTTTTGGATAGGATAAAATCTGTAAAGTAATGTTTATGGAAGTAAATAGCTGATTGATAAGACAGTCTTGGTTAGCCCTTTCAATCAGATGTCTGTGCATCAAGTGATAGAGCTAGGTTAGGCTATGACCCTTGAGTTCTGGATGAAAGGAAGCCAATTTTTTTATTCCTGAGATTGTGTTCATTCCATACTTCTTATTTGACAACAGAATATAACACCCCTGGATCAGTAGAGCCAGAGCAATTTGGAAGGTCAACATTCAACATACTTAGAGCTAGAAGGGCCAATTTAGACAATTTAGGCAAAAAGATTATTTTCTTTGAGTATAGACTGTCTGTCCAAGAAGACTCAAATTCTGTTCATGGCTATGCTCTAGTGTTTTGGCTGGCTGGTTTAGAGGTTCTGGTGTTTTCCCACCTCTCCAAAGTAAAATATTGACACAAATGAATTCAATGAGCTGATGAGGGAAGAAGAACTAGTTGGATGAGATTGAGCAGATTCTGAGATTTTGTAAACATCTTGGTGCTTTGGGAGGACTTGGGCATGATTTGATGTCTTCTGATGGGAAGGTGAAGCATTCTGGGCAGCTGGTGGAACTCTACACTTCAGATTTGCTCTCTTGTTTTCTCCTCTAGAGCTGAGGGCTATGCCCTGCCACCGGGCCACAAAGTGTCACAGGTATGCCCAATGCCCAGCCTGCACTACATTCTGGTTCTCACAAGGGATCCTTTTCTCAGTGATGTCCTTCAAAGCTAGCTGGGGCTTAGGTGTGCACTCCTTCCCCCAGGACCCAGAAAACATGTCAGGTTGTCCTGGCTCCCCAACCAGCCCAATCCAACCCTAAATAAAAACCTGAGCTTAAAAGAGGGGCAGATTTCTGTATACCAGTGGATTATGCAGTTGAGAAGGAAATTAAGAAACCCGAGTTCTCTCCCCAAATATGCTCTGGATTTGGGCTCTCAGCTTTCAGAGTGCTGATTGATTGTGTTACATTGCACAGCTTATTATAAAGCTAACTCTTACTCTTACTGTAACCCTTCTGCTTAATTAATTCAAGAACATTTAGTTCCAGGTACTAAGATTAGGGAAGGCGGTCTGAACCTCCTTGGCCTGAGCTTCCTGTTTCCAAGTGAAAAGACCTCCAGTAGTTTTACCCTCCAGGTACTCCCACCTAATAATACTGAGATAAGAGGCTGGTCAGCCAGATGTGTCTCAGCCCCTTCCTCTTTCCACAGATTATTGCCTGCTCCTCCAAGCCCTTCACTGTAGAATGGAAGCCTGTGATTTTCCTGGCATCATGCATGACTGAGAAGGTCAGTGTGGCTAATTCTGAGCTTCAACATCAGGAAGCCCATAGTTCTTCACACTGAGCCGCCTCCTGCAGCACAGTCATCCTTGGTAATAAAGCTGATATTTTAATCAATATCTGCCTTACTCTTTCATCTTGTCCCTCTTTTGGTTTAGAATTCAGATGGGAAAACAATTGTTTAGTTTATTGGACTCCTAACCATGTGCTTGGCAGACACAGGTGAATAAATACAGTCTCTATTCTCAGGAAATTCATAGAGCAATGGTGGGAGGTGGGTAGATGGAAACGGAAGCAAAAAAAAAATGTGAATTAGTGTAACTGGGGAAGTGGTGTAGTGGAGTTCAAGAGCTTCAGTTCTGGTCTCATTCAATCTTAGATGCATTCCCAAATGTGCCACTTAATAGATGAGTGAACCTGAGGAAGTAATTTTACCTCAGTGCCTCAGTTTTCTCATCTATAAAATGGGAATTATAATACCCACCTCACAGATTGTAAAGATTCAATGAGATGATATGTCTAAATTGTTCAGCATAGTGCCAAGCATGAAGAAAAATCACCCTTTTGACCATTGTTATTATTAGAAGTGTGTCATATATGCTGTGTAATCACTGGAGGGCACCTGTTTCTTCACGTGAGTGCTATTATCCAAAGAGAGGTAAAAAAGAATTCTGTCTATATCATAGAGCAATGATAAGCAAAGCAACCCCAGATTGTAGCTAATATATATTTTGGAGCATCACTCTGTAGGTTCTAGTTTGCTTTTCATTCTGTCAGTTGGGTGGTAGCTACTCTCCAGCCTGGCATGGGGCACCCAGCAGAGAGGGATCGGCAATCACCAGGCTGGTGCAGCACGAATGTATATTGGTTTATGAAAGCGGCTACCTCCCACATGCAAGAGAAGAGTAAAAGAGAAGAATAGAAGAGGAAAGAAGAAAAAAAGGAGGAGGTGAGGAAAAGGACGAAAGGGGAGGGGAGGAAAGGGAAGAAAAAAGTATAATTCAGTTCCTTCCAATAAATATGGCTGTGCAATAGTTTACATTGATATCACCAAAGTGATCAAATTAATGTATGAACTCACAGAATAATAATTCAAAATTGATACAAGGAAGTCACATGTAAATTAGGATGGACAGAAGACACATGGAAAGAGGGATATGCATAAAAGATGCAGGGGAAAGCCTTCATGAAAAAATATGGAAAGGAAATACAGAACTGTACTACTACCCTCCTCTATCTGTCAATTTCTACTAAGAAGTTTTATACCCTTATTATATAATTATAAAGTTCACATATACACTTTCTCATCTACACTATCTCTACAAGATACTCAGTCTTTATGAGATGACTTTTTTCATATCCAGTTCTTGCTCTTGTTTTAATGTTCTGGTACTTCAATCGCTTTGCAGCAGGAAGAAGGAAATCCTTTTTTTTTCTTTTTTTTTTTTCCTTTTGAGACAGAGTTTCACTCTATCACCCAGGCTGGAGTGTAACGGCGCAATCTCGGGTCATTGCAACCTCTGCCTCCCAGATTCAAACCATTCTCCTGCCTCAGCCTCCTGAGTAGCTGGAATTACAGGCACGCACCACCACGCCCTGCTAATATATATATATATTTTTTTGTATTTTTAGTAGAGACAGAGTTTCACCATGTTGGTCAGGCTGGTCTGGAACTCCTGACCTCGTGATCTGCCCACCTTGGCCTCCCAAAGTGCTGGGATTACAGGTGTGAGTCACTGCGCCTGGCCAAGACCCTCCTTTTTAAGACCAACATCCAAGCGTCTACTTATGACAACACCCTGCCAACCTCCATCCACCTGGCTACTTATTCCAGCTGCAGCAGCCTCCCTCTTGCTCTTTAGCATTTGAGCTTCCTTTGGCTGGAATGTCCATCCCCCTGACTTCCACACTGCTTGCACCTTCACTTTCCTTAGATCCTACCAATACTACCTTATTGGGAAAACTTTCTCTGGCCACTTTTTTTCAATGAGAACTCTATCTCCCCAAAATACTCCTTCCCTTTTCTCCTGCTTTATTATTCTCCAAAGCCATAATCTCCATCTAACATGGTATATACCTTTACACGTTCACTGGCTTATTGTTGTCTTTCCTTCTGTCTTAGGTTGGATTTCCTAGAAACAGAACCTGAGAGAAGAATTCAGGTGTGTATTGAGGGAATGCTCTTCAGGAAAACCTGTAAAGGGAGGGAATGATGCAGGATAGTGTGAGTGAAGCAGCCGGGCAAGGTTGTGCTTCCAGGGAGGTCTAGCCATGAGAAAGAATTTCTCTGGTGCACTAATTGCATCTGGAGGCAAGAGGTCCACTCTTTGTACCCTTCTGTCAGTCAGTCGTTGGCTTTGTGCTAAGTTAGGGGCATTGCGACTTCCTGGCTGAGGCAATGCCCTTGCACTGAGGTCAATTCTCTTGCGCATGGGATAGATGGGAGCCAACATGCATAGTAACTGGGAGCGGAAGTGTTGGCCATGTAAAAGGGATCCAAGACAGGCAACTAAATGACATCTAACACTTCCATTACAGTATAATCTCCATGGTATTTCAGACTTTCTGGTTTGCTCCGTGCTGTATTTCTAGCACACAGAACACAGCCTGGCACATAGTAAGTCTTCAATAAATATTTATTGAATGACTTAATAATCTTAGTGAACTGGTGTAATGTGTATGCCAGGGGACATAATGGTGAATGAGACAGACATGGTCCCTGCCCTCGTGGAGGTATGGTTTAATGGGAATGCAGACATTGGCAATTCAAACAGTTTGATCAGTTCTATCACGAGAAAAGCAGAGTGGGCTAAGAACACACAGTAGGGACACTTAAACCCCAGAATTTGGAAAGGGAAAGTACTACAAACTTTGTGGTATGGTCAAGGTCTGTGTTTTTCATTGTAATTATTCATAGAAAGCAGAGGGCACATTGATAAAGTCGGGAAAATATTTGCAAGACTGCAGAATTACTGTGAAGATTCGAATGCAGTTTTGTTTCACCCATGATTTCTGTCACAAATAGAAAGATCAAAGGTTGAACAACCTGAACCAGGACTTCTTACATTTGCCCCATGGTCTGTCTGTTGTCCCATCTTCACAATGAGAGGGTTGAACTTGAATTTCCTTCCTCAGGTCTCTGGAGGGACCTGGGTATAGGGCTCTGCCCATTCTGTGGTAGGAAATGAGGGAGTACCAGCCAGTCAACTATTACTGCCAGCCAGTCAGTATTTCCTGGGATTGAGAGATTCCCTTGGACATTTGGGAATTGGCATAGTTTTCCTTTAGAATTATCAGTGTGGTATTTATTAGGCGGTTTAGTAGTTAGGTCCATTTAAAAAAAGAGAACTCAATTCCCCTGAGGAAAGCAGACAGCTACCACAATGATGCCTTGGCCTCAGTTGGTGCTTGGTAACCCCGGTCATCAATGAATTTACTTGTATGATCTGGTCTGTCTAGGGGATTCTACACTGCACAGATGCAAACTGGCTTCCCCAATTTTTCCCAATTTGGTTTATACAGTTACGTGTAAGATCCCACATATTTGGGGGAATGTGTGTGTGTATGTGTGTGTGTGTGTGTGTGCATGCATGCACACAAGAGCTTGTGAATAGTTGGGGAAAGGCCATACGAGTTGAATTGGGGCAGTGTCTTCAACTACAGCATGACTTTTTTGGAGAGAGAGTCTTGCTCTACTGCCCAGGCTGGAGTACAGTGGCACAATCACAGCTCACTGCAGCCTCAACCTCCTGGGCTCAAGTGATCCTCCTGCCTCAGCCTCTCAAGTAGCTGAGACCACAGATGTGAGCCACCAAACCCAGTTAATTTGTTTTGTACTTTTTGTAGAGACAGGGTCTCACTATGTCGCCCAGGCTGGTCTCAAACTCCTGGACTCAAATGATCCTCCTGCCTTGGCCTCCCAAAATACTGGACTATAGGTGTGAACCCCTGTGTCCAGCCTATAGCACGACTTTTAATATTTGATAGTCGTGTGCCTTTAGACATTTTCATAATTCATCCTGGAGAATGGTAAAAAATAAGTTTTGTTGGAATATAAAAAGGCCATTGAAATGTCACAGAGTGGTTACCTAACAGTAAATTATATAAGGCCTGAAGGTAGGGGTAGGAGAGGGGATATTAGTCAGGAATTTCTAGTAATTTGAAGCCATGCAAAAACAACAATGTTCTCAGGCATTATTGTGTTTGTTGCTAACTTTTGGCAGAGCGATTTTGAGGGTTTTTAGCTCTTCCCAGTCTGGGCAGTCACATTGGGCTTGTCACTTCTGCCTCTCGCTTGTGCTGTGTTCATGCCCTGGATGGGTGCTCTTGATTGGCTGCTGCCTTACCCACCCCTTGGCACAGCTGCCTTGAGGTCTGCCATGTTCATTGGGGCCCACTCTGCTAATTTATTTTGCCAGCTTTGTGCTTAAATTTCTTCTAGATTCAGAGCTTTGATTGAAGGAATATAATATGTCACAAAAATAGCTGTTTTCATTTACCAAATACTAATTTTTTGCAAGATGATAGTTCTTTAGAAGGAGATATTTCCTGAATGCTAGTTAGTTATAAAATTTGTTTTACATAAGTTTGTTGAGTGTTAGAATATTTGTGAAAATAGAGGTGGGTGCATAATGTCATGGTTTGTTAATTGAATGCTGACCTAAATAACGATACGATGGTGTAATGGGAGGAGTCCTGGACTAGGAGGCGGGAAAGGTTGGCGCTTGATACTGCTTGGTTGTGACCTTTGGCAAGTCCCTTGACCTCTCTTGGCCTCAGTTTCTCTACAGAACTAGATAATGCATAAGGCTCCTTCTAACTCTATAAGCAAAGTTCTAAGTCTATGTAGCTGGAAAGCTTGCAAAATCAGCAAGGGTGTGTGTTTTTATTCAGGTATCTTAAACCCGTCTCCTAGAACTTTGGGTCAAAATTGACCTTGTGAAAAATAAAACCAAACAGTTGAAGGCTCTAGCTTATCTGACACCCTAACTTAATTTTGATCAAATGTTGTTTTTACATGAAATAGATTACTAAGATAATAATATGCTTGGGTAAAACGTATTGGCTCTAGACAAAGGAATTGTTTTTTTGGCTCTGTCAGTTCTTATAAGGGAAAGCTGATATTTTCATCAGAAATGGGGTGCAGTCTCCCTTGGGAGAGCTCAATGCCATGTAAGCCAACACATATATTACCCTAGGACTTAAACAATTCTATGCTGGGGATAATCAGAAATATGCACATATTTCTTTTTTCTTAAGCAATACCCAACAAATTCAGAAAGTTGTCATATTTGAATTGTTTTCCTTTTCAGAGGAGGGATGTGCAATACTGAATAAGGAGAGAAATATTTTTCTAGGAACTATTTTTCATTTTTTTTTAGCGTTTTTTTTTTTCAGGAAAAAAACCACTTTTGAGGCACAGTTGTCATAAAATGTCATTTGTAGCATGAAGCAAATATAGAAACTCTGTCCCTTTGCAGACAGGGCTGCCTATTAAGTGATGGCCAGTCAGACTTACTTGATGACTCAGTACAGTGAGAGACAAGCATTAGAACTGTTAGTTGTTACTAACACTAAGCAGAATAAACAGAAAACAGGCAAAATAGGGTCAAGTAGAATTGTCAATTTTTGCCTTTCAGAGTCATTAAAGGGAAGAACTACGGCTGAGTCATTAGAGTGGGTTAGTTGTTTGAGTTATTCCATCAATCCGAAATTAGAATTACCTTCATACCTTCCTTGCCTTTCCAAACTTCTGGGCCATGTCACTGAGAGTGGCCAGGACTCAGCTGATCTGCAGCAGGGAAACCACCCCCAATCTGTGGCTACTCCTATACTTGGGCTTAAATTGGACATAAGGCCATTTCATACAATTTCAGATGTTTGTGTTTTGTCTTTGCAACATGATATATATGGTTAAAATAATATAATTAATTTTTAATATTGTAGCTTATTGAAAGATAAAAAGTGAGCCTTGCTGCTTTTTTAGCTATTCTTTTGGACACAGCTACTACAAGAAGAGACAATACTGGCAAGCCAGGGGTTAAGGTACTACAAGGAGGGAGGAATTTTCTCTCACCTCACGAAGAGGGAAAGACCCAATAATGGATTTTACTTCCCTCCTCAATATATTAGATTTTATGGGAAATTTAACATGGTATGTCTTTTGTATCAAATCACAGAGCGAGGGCTTTTCACTTTGAGGAAATCCTATACACTAAAAAAGGAATTTAGCAATTAGTAGGGTAAAATTCACACAAGCAAAAGTTTTATTACTTTACAAAAGGCTCTTTTAGTGAGCCAATCCCAGTGCTTTAAAAAGAACATGTTAAGTGAGGAGCATAGCCTGTTTCCTGAGTAATGACTTCAGTTAAATTGACACACACATAGCCAAATGTTCTTTGTGCCTGGCAGGACCCAGGAGAAATCACCTAATTTATAATTATAATGCCCATGTACACTGGCATCAAAATTTCCATCCCACTTGGATGCAAAATTGTACTTTAGTGCTCAAAAAAAATTTTTTTTTTCTTAACTACCTCTATGCCTTTGTATGAGACTCTTGTAGCTGACACCTTTTTATTTATGAGAAAAACATTTGCAAGTCTTTTATTTTTTGTTTAATTTAGTTTTTACCAGAAAATAAGGGGCCGTGTACAGCATATTCATGGAGACTAAATTAACTAATAGGGTTTAACTGTCGGTTGAGTGTTCTGAGAAAATGTCTGGGAAATGAACTTATAAACAGAAGGCCAGTGTTCAGGGTCCCTAGAGAAATAATGATGGGTCCTGCTCACTGAATATTTTGTGCCTCAGAGCAGGCCAAAGGTGGGAGAAGAGGGAAAGAAAGTGACTAAGTGTGTGGAGAAGTTGGAGTGGTGTTTTTACCAATGGGTGTGCTCAGGAGTTTTTTAAACAATGATATGTGCAAGTCGTTATTTAGAACAATGTATGAAAGCATATAATAAATATATATGTGGATGATTAGGGTTGGCTATTAAGGGAAATACAGAACTGATTTTCCAAATGCCTTTCAGACTGCCGGACTCTGGAATGCTGGTTTTAAGCTGCTCACAAGAGCTACTACCTAATTGGAGCTCTGTGTATCTCTGGGCTTACAACCCTGGGGGACTTTTAAAAAAACCTGTTGTCGTTAGAACCTTCTATTTTGAACAAATGGGCTAGTAAGAACAAAAGTAGAAGTGTCTCTTGTATAAAAAAGAGAAGACTTAGCTTAGAAAACCTGAACACACTTAAAAAAAAATACCAGGAGGCTTTGATTTTCATGTTTTACTTTTGTGTTATGCATATATATCATCTCCCACCTAAAGTGATCAGGAAGGAGTCTGAAGAATGAAGATAATTTTTAAATAACAAATATTCCAATATTTGTTTATTCTGTGCCCTGGAGGCAGAGAAAACAACAAATGTGGTCCCTGTATTTTGTCTTCTCCATACTCTTTGCTCTGTGACTTCCTTTCTACTTCCTTATTTAGTCTGAATTTTAATATGTAGTATTCAAGTGGGCTCATAATGCTCATTTCCTTTCAATGAGATTTTCCAGTAAATATACTGACTCCACTGTTCACAGGAAATTACCCGGTTGGTGAGCACGTGTATAATTTTACCTCGATATATAACCCAGGGTATCTGCCTGTCTCCATGACAGGCTCCACCTCCTCTGCTGACAGGCTCTGTCTCTCTGTTTCTGCATTCATATTAAACACACAGAAGCAACATTCTACCTTTTAGAAGACATTAATTGAACAATTGATATGTAATTTTCCTTCTTGCAAAAATAGATTATAACTATTGTTTAGAATAGAAAACTAGCAGAAAAATTTTTGGAATTATAATAACATAGACACATTTTTAAATAGAGAAGACAAAACAGTCACAGAGAGAAGATCAGAGTAATTCCACAGAGTTTGCCTGGGAGGGGAATGGGTCTTGGAAGGAAGTCTTTAGAAGAAATATTGGTGCCAAAGAGACTGCTTTAAGAAAGGGCTCACCAAGGCTTAGAAATGAGAGAGAACGAGCAAGAGAGAGAATACTCCACCCATCTGCAAGGAGGCAGATACTAACTTGCCCTGAGAATCAAGACAACCTTGTTTGTACAGAATAAGCACAAATACTTCTCATGTAAATATATTTTCTAAGATGAATGTTTTAAAGGTAAAATGTTAAGACTGTATATGTCTCAACAGTTTCTTAACACAATTAAGCACGAAGTGATCACAAACTCATCAGTTTATGCCCCTCTGTCATAATCATTATGAGCATCCCCTTTCACTCTCAAAAATGGCTCCGACTGCATAATAAATTATATGGTTGTGCTGATCAGGAGGAGCGTTTGGAAACAGGACCTTTATTGAGTTGTTACGTCATAGAATTCTATCTTTGCCGTTAAAGATTTTGTAATCTCAAGCAGAAAACTCTGAAATAATATTCAGTGTAGAGGGAGGGTGAATGTTTCTGTCTTGTGTTAAAAAAATATGCAAGGGGTGGCCTCAAGTTCTCATTTCTGACTTCCTTTTCTGGTAATGCCGGCCGGAGCATCTCCAAGAAATTTAATCTTCCTTTGTACAGGGTTAAGAAAGGAACAAAGGACAGGATTTTTCTAAACAAAGATATGTGCAAGTCATTATTTAGAATATGACATATGTACAAACATATCTTTTACATGAGCAAGGCAAATACAGCTCACTTGGATTTTCCTGCTAAACGTATACAATGGGCTGCCAAAAGTTTCAGTCTCAGGAAATTAGAAAAAACACCAAGGGAGGTCTCTGATCATTTGATTAAGTCTAGAACCTGCCATTAATAGAAAATTCAGTGGAGAGATTCTTATCTTTCTGTGGCTGTTGCAACAATGATGAGACACATATGTAAATACTAATGTTGCTACCTAACCACAGCATTGAAGCAGAATTCTTTCCTTATAGCCTTGGACTGCTTAGTCATCCTGAGAGAGTACCCCTCTCTCAAATGCTCCCTCTGCAACAGTGAGACTGTGATGAAACAATCTGTTGAAGGAGGGAGAAGCCAGAAGCTCCAATACTGACTAGTGTATGGATCTCCTTCAGTCCAATTCTTTCTTAGTTTCTTGCTAGTTCAGTGTCCCCTAGTGGTAACTGGCCTCATTAATGAACAAGCTGGTCACAGGAAATAGACTGGGAGACCTGTATAATCATGGTCTCTTTGTGTTTTATAATGAACACAAATTATACTACTTAGGACCTACTAAGTGCCAGGTAGTACATCTTCTCATTAACCCTCTGAGTAGGAGATTAGCAACATCTAAAATAAGAAACAGAGGTTCTTATCTACAGAGATAAGAAAACGGAGGTTCAAGGAGCCTAGGTGGCATAGCCAAAGATTGGTATGTTGTAAGAGTCAGAGCCAGGATTTGAAACTAGGATGTTTGATCCTTAGTCCTAATGTTGTTGTTGTATTTGTTGATTTTTAACTGTATTCTCATGTTTCATGAGTCCAAGATGACAGACATTTTCTAGACACAAATACAGCATAGTGGCAATTAGGAAAGGAGCTCAAGATCACTGAATCTCTTCTGCCTCACCTTGGCTGCCTCTGACCTTTCTGACTTTGTGAGGGTTGGGAGGGCACAGGGTAGAATGAACAAAGAACTGGCCTTATTTGGACACACCTGGGTTTACATCCTAGCTCCACCTCTCCACCATTCACTCAATAAATATCTATGGAGTACCAACCATACTCTAGGCCCCAGAGACACAGTGATACAGAACCGAGAAAATATTCTTCATTGTGTTTCTCATTCTTTCTGATCCCCGGTTCTGTCAACTCTAAAATTGACGTGGGTATACCACTGAATATTTTTGGAAGGTGAATATTAAAAGTTATCTAACATGTTATGAAAAGAAAGATAGCTGGTAATTGAGGGCAAAATGGTAATACTGATGGCCCAGTGCAAGGCAGCTTTTGCAAGCTGAAGACAACTGATTGGTCCAATATTCTTAGAACCCTCTTTTGAGCTGGCTGTCTTTAGATATAATGAAATCTGTGTACCATCACATATTTTACTTAGCCAAGTCCTGAATTCTGTTTGTGACATTAAAGGAATGATTTGTCTCTTCATCCACTCCAAGCTATGGAGGTGACAGTTCGTAATTGTGGAGTTGGGTGTCAGTGTTGCCACAAAAACAATGGAAAAACTGATATGTTTCCCAGCCAAAAGTTGGTGTCTAGATATTTGAGATGATGTCTTTTGAGGAATATATTTAACAGACTGAATGGTAACATGTTTTTCGTGAGCAATATTTTACGTTATTGTGATGCTAATATAATATTTACTTAGAACTTTGGGTATCTCAGAAGTATATTGTTCCTTAAGGAACTTTGTGTTCCTTTTTCTAATACAATAATTGAGAAAACTAGCTTAGGAAACTAAGAAATCACTGAATGTTAGAGCATGAGCATAAGTTAAAGATTTTCTAATTCAACCTCCTCATTTTACAGATTGGAACACAAGTGAGATTATGTATCTTATTCAAAGTAATTCTTTAATTCATTCAACACATAGTTATTGTGTGTCTTTCATATGCTCAGTACTATAGTTCTACATGTTGGGATTACAGCAGTGAGCAAAGCAAACACAGTCACTGCTTTCATGGACTTTTATTCTAGTGGGAAGGGTGATATTTAATAAAAATTAAACAAAGAAATATATAAAAGGTCAGGTAATGCTAAATGTTAAAGAAAACATAATCAAGCAAGGTGAGGGCTAAAGGGTGATGAAGGGGAGTCCTCTCTTAGAAAGAATGTTCAGTGAAGGCAACATTTGAGCACAGTCCCAAATGAGGTAAGGGAGTGAACTGCATGGATATCTGGGGAAAGAGCATTGCAGGCAGAGACAACAGCAAGTGCAAAGCCCTGAGGTGGACTCCCACTTAAAGGCCAAGGTGGCCAGAATGCAAAAGTGAAAGGCAAGAGGGGCAGGGAATGTGATCTGAGAGCAGGGAGTGGAGGAGGCACATCCCACAGGGCCTGGTGGGTGTGGCAAGGGCTCTGAGCTTTTAGGCCCTGGAGGGTTTTGAGTTGAGAACAGACACGATCTGATTTATGTTTTAGAAGGGTGACACACAAGCCAAGATCAGACTAGAGTCCAGATCTCTTTAAGGTAGAGCCCATAAGCCTTCCCACTGTCACACGAAATACTGTATACTGGCAGCTGAAACTAAAGAGCAGATCTGGGAAATTTTTAGAAAATCTATATATTCATAATATTACCAAGATTGATGCTTTCAATCAGAGTTTAGTAAACACAAAGTAATAAAAATTATGCTCACACTTTCTTTCATCTCTCTGAAGGAGAAATGACAACATTTCGATACTTTAACATCCTTAACATATTTTAACACATCTTCACCAACTTCCGTGACTAAAATAAACTAGGGAAAAGAAAACAGTGTGTTTTGCTGAGAAATCACACACCTCTGGCTTAGGATTTAAGTGAGTGGAGAAAGAAGCTGCCCTCTGAGATCATTTTGTCTGTTCTTGGACTGTGACATGTCTTTTGTACATAACGGGTCAAGCTGTGTTTGTTTCCAGACAAGGTTTATCAATTTATACTCTCGTTTGTGAGATTTAAACAAACAGTATTTAAGTGATTTTGAAATGTGCAAAATTTAAAAGGATTCTGTACTTGTGAAGAAAGAACTTTGATATTGTTCCTTAAAGTTGAGACTATTATTCTCTTTGCATTCCTTACTTGAGCAGTATTTTTCTTTCATATAAGGCAGTAAAGTTCATCAAGTTAAGCTGAGTTCAGAATTTCATTATTGTAACTGAATTATTATGTTTCAGACATTCTCTGATGGTAATAATAATAGCTGCTGTGGATTGAGAATTACTTTAGGGCTAGACGCTTTGCATGCGCTACCTCAAATCTATCCACACTCCTGCAAGGTGCATGCAGTTATCCCCATTTTACAGGAAACTGAGGCTCAGAGGGGTTAATTGATTAGTCCACATCTACTCAGTCAACAAGTAGCAGAACCAATATTTGGACCCTGTCTGGTGTCACAGCTGGTTAGCTTTTTATTCACACACATTATGGCTGTGATTCATGGAGAATTTCCACTAATAAGGATGATTTAATGGAGTTGAGATATCTGGTGTGCACTCACATTCTGCTACTTTTAAATACTTGTTTTAGAATAAGGAATCATAGATTTCAGGATTGGGAGAGACTTTATAGGTCATTTAGCCTAAACTCCCTGTTGATTCCTGCAGAAGCCTTGTCAAGCAATTTTTTTCCAGCTATGCTTGTGCACCTCTAGTGATGTGGAAAGCCTAAGGCAACATTTCCATTATTAAGCCGTTTGAAAATTACAAAGTTCCTCTTTCCACTGAGTCAACATCAGCTTCCCTTTTAGCTTTTGAAGCCGCATAGAACAGAGGCAGCCATATAATTGGAAGACAGTAATCATACTCTCATTTCAACTTCCATAATAGAATTCCTTATTTACTTGATTTTTCCCTCATAGAATATAGTTTGAGGTCAGGTTTCCATCCTAGGTAATTTCTTCTGCACACTTTTGAGTTTGTCTCTATCTCTTTTAAAGAGAAGCTTTCAGAACCTAAGACTGTTTCTGTTTTGTTTTTGATTGGGGTCAGACCATATGTCTGCCCCTGTCAGATCATGTTACTACTGACTCATGGTGAGGTTACCACTGACTCAAGCCCTGCTGTTTACCCACATTACTGCTAATAAAGCACGCTTCCTCATCCTGGGCTCATACAGTTTTTATCCTGTTTGTCAGCATTTATCTTTATTAGTAAAGATACTTAAAAAGCTTAAGTCCCTTCCTCAAGATTTGCAAGTTATTTTGAATCCTAATGTCAAGGCAAACATCTCTACTTACAAGAAAATCACTTTGCTTCGTGAGCACATTTTTATTTCTTTTGCGTGATGTCATGTATTTTCATTATGCAAATTATGTTTTGTAGCATAGGTAGAAATTTGTGTATGTGTTATTTTAAACATTGGGTGCTGGGCTTAATACCTGGGTGACAAAAGAATCTGTACAAAAAACCCCCATGACAAGAGTTTACTTATGTAACAAACCTTCACATGTACTTCTGAACCTGAAATAAAAATTAAAAAAATGATATGTCAGCCTATCTTCACAGTGGATAGGCTGAAGATACAGGCCTATAGACACCCTCTGATTCCTGGCGGATTCGTTTGCAGCAGTTTGTTACCCTGATCTTGGCTTGCAGCAAAATGTTGAATGTGGAGGAACCTGGGCTCTCAAAGGAGATGTCAAATTCTTACGAACCTGGCCAATGTCCCATCCGACTGTGAATTTTTCCAATTTTTCAACTATTTGGAACAAGGATGGAAATGGAGCTTTGTACAAAATGATGAAGTTCTTTTAGTACCTGAATAGTGACTTAATACCAAGACAGAAATCCTGAAAAGGGCACACTGAGAATAAATACACAAATTATCTAAAACTGAGGCTTAACCATTGACAAATGCAGCAATTTCTGAGGCTCCAGGATAGACAAATGTTACTGACCTTTGTTCCAACTGAGTTTTTTCCCAAAATCTGGAATAGACTTTTCTTCTCCTTCTCCTTCTTCTTCTTCTTCTTTTTAATTTGAGACAAGGTCTTGATCTATCAGCCAAGCTGGAGTGTGGTGGCATGATCATAGCTCACTGCAGCCTTGAACCCCTGGGCTCAAGAGATCCTCCCACCTCAGCCTCTGGAGTAGCTGGGACTACAGGTGCAAGCCACCATGCCCGGCTATTTTTTCTGTAGAGACAAGTCTCACTAAGTTGCCCAGGCTGGTTTCAAATTCCTGGCCTCAAGCGATCCTCTTGCCTCAGCCTCCCAAAGTGCTGGGATTATATTAATGGCATTTTGAATCATCACACTGGGCCCTGTAACAGACTTTCATAACACCTTTATTTCATACTCAGGAAAGGAATGTATCGCAAAGAAAATATTGAATAGGGAGATATTTTCTGTATGCTTTATTATTACCAGCAATACTTATATATACATGTCTAGAGTAAAAGTCCAATAAAATTATACAAGTTTACCATTTTTAAATCTAGATATGAACTTAAATGTTATCTAAAAATATTTTAAAATTGAAAATTTCTGAGGATTAAGAAGAAGGAATTTGGTAAATGTTGATGGTATTTGAATTAAGCTAAGGAAAGAAATTCCGTAGGTTAAAGAACTAATAGCTTGTAGTCAGGAACTTAGATTTAGAAAGTGAAATATTGTTGGCAAAAATCACAATATAAAAGATATCTTCAAGTTTATCTAATTAAGCTACAATTTAAAAATGTGGTTGTCCATTAGAAATAATACTAGAGATTAGATGAGAAGGAGAAAGACATTGTTTTCATTATATGTCCTTGTATATTATTTGCTTTTGTAAAAACAACAATGTGTATATATGATGAAAATGTATGTAACAATGAAAATATCATTAGAATAAATATAAATACAAAATAATTAATGAAAACTGAAAAAAGTTCATCTATTAAATTTATAATGGGTTTTTGAGCATCCAAAAATGACTCTACTAAGAACGACAAAGATGTGTGTTTCTATTGTTTTATTTCTACACCATTACTGCACAGTTTTTATTACTCTTGCCTTATAAGTGTATATTTTAGTGAAATACTATATGATAATATAAGTCCCCTTATTATTTTTTTAATCTAGTCTATTTTTCCCATTTCTTTTTTCAGATGAAATTTGAAATTATTTATACCAACTTCCAAGACAGTCTTTATTAGGAAATTGAGTGGAATATCATTAAACACTTAAATTTTAATAATTTTAATCTGAAAGTATTGGCAACTCCAGAATATAATGTCTTCTCATCAAATTAAATAGAATTTATTTATAATTCTTATTTATTTCATGTATTCAGATAATGTTTTGAAGTTTACTTCAAAAAATAGCTACACATTCCTGTTGAGCTAATTGCTGTGTAAGTTAGGTTATGTGTCTATAATGAAAATAATCTTTTCTATTATATTTTCTGGGTTTTGTTCATATATAAAAAAAGCACTTTATTTTATAAGTGATCACCTTTATATATTTCTATGATAATTTTCTAGTTAATTCTCTTGGGTTTTCTAGTCCAATAACCTACTGGTAATTATAATTTGGTCTACCTTTTAATCATACTTCACAATCTCTTATTTGCAATTCAGTTTGAAAATGGAAAGTTTGTAAGTTTGGCACCAAAAGCTGACTTGAGAGGATGTGAGGCTGTTTATAGTCGTAATGATTCAACTTTGTGTGAATACTCATACATTTTAATCTAGAAGTATTACTGATTACAGAATGCTGCCCCAGTTTCTGTTGTTACAAGATATATAGTAAATTAACATTTCTAAAATCAGAAAACTTCTAAATTCTGAAATACATCCAATCCCAGAGACAAATAAGGAATGTAGACTATACTTATATACCTTTTTTTAACTTTTCTTATTGAGCTAGCTAGAATTTTTTTCTGTGTTGAATAAGTGATGTGATTTTTACTCTTTTTTACTTTAATGAAATGTAATAATCTAATGTCTTAGAGTTAAGTATGATATTGACTAAAATCAAAATGGACATTCTTTATCGTGATAAAAAAGAATACCTTTTTAAAATAATGTGAATTTTTCTAATTTTCCAACTATTTGGAAGAAGTATAGAAATGGAGCTTTGCACAAAATGATGAAGTTCCTTTAGTACACGAATTGTGACTTAATACCAACACAGAAAATTCTGAAAAGGGCATACTGATAATAGATACACACATTACCTAAAACTGAGGTTTAACCATTGACAAGTGTAGCCATTTCTGAGGCCCCAGGGTAAGCAAATGTTAGTGATCTTTGTTTCAATTGATTTTTTCCAAAATCTGGATTAGACTTTTCTTTTTTTCTTCTTTTTAATTTGAGACAAGGTCTTGTTCTGCCACCCAGGCTTTGTTTGCTGAGAGAAATAGATTTTTGTTTCAAATATATATTCTGTATTACTGAGATGATCGTATTGTTTTCTACTTTGATTTTGCAGTTTGCATCATTGGTTCTGTGTTAGTTTGTTCTTGTATTGCTATAAAAGAATACTTGAGACTGGGTAATTTATGTAGAAAAATGTTTTATTTTGGCTAACCATCCTGCAGGCTGTACAAAAAGCAGAGTGCCAGCATCTGCTTCTGGTGAGACCTTAGGAAGCTTCCAATCCTGGCAGAAGGTGAAGGGGGAGCAGGCATATCGCATGACAAGAGTTGGAGCAAGGGAGAGAGGGAGGAGAGGCCACACTCATTCAACAGCTAGATCTCTGTGAACTCATAGAGTGAGAACTCACTCGTTTTCTCAAGGACAACACCAAGCCCTTCATGGGGAATCTGTCCTCATGACCCAAATACTTCCCACTAGACCTATCTCCAACATTGGAGGCAACATGTCAACATGAAATTGGGAGGAGACAAATATCCAAACCATATCATTCCACCCCTGGACCCCTAAATCTCAAGTTCTTTTCACATTACAAAATACAATCATCCCTTCCCAATAGTCCCAAAATTTTAAGTCATTCCAGCATTAACTCAAAAGTTCAAGTTCCAAGTCCAAAGTCTCATGTGGAGGTGAGTTCCTTCTACCTATGATTCTGTAAGACCAAAAACAAGTTATTCACTTCCAAGATACAATGGAGGTACAGGTATTGGGTAAACATTGTGATTCCAGAATGGAGAAATCAACCACAAGAAAGGGGTAACAGGCCTCAAGCAAGTCCAAAACCCAAGAAGGGAGTCATTAAATCTTAAAGCTCCAAAATAATTTCCTTTGACTCCATGTACCTACCTTGAGGGCACACTGGTACAAGGGGCAGGCTCCCAAGGCCTTGGACAGCTCTGTCTCTATGGTTTTGTAGGGTGCAGCCCCAGTGGCTGCTCTCACAGGTTGGAGTTGAGTTTCTGTGGCTTTTTGAGGTTCAGGATTCAAGCTGCTGGAGGCTCTACCATTTTGAGGTCTGGAGGGCAGTGGCCAACTTCCCACAGCTCTACTAGGAAGTTCCCCAGTGAAGACTCTGTGTGGGAGCTCAAACCCCAAATTTACCCTCAGCACTGGCCCAGTAGAGTATTTCTGGGTACTCTATCCTGTAGCAAGCTTCTGCCTGGGCACCCAGTGTTTTTATACATCCTTTGAAATCTAGATGGAAGATGCCAAGCCCCCTTCACTCTTGCATTCTGTGCACCTGTAGGCTTAACACCACATGGAAGCCACCAAGACTTATGACTTGCATCCTCCTGAAGAGTGGCTCAAACTGTACCTGAGGCCCTTTGAGCTGCAGCTGGAGCCAGGAGCTAGGATAAAGGGAGGAGTGTCCTGAGGCTGCAAGGGCAGCAGAGCCCTGGGCGTGGCCCCCAAAGCCATTCTTCCCCCTAGGCCTCTAGACCTGCAATGAAAGGAGCTGCCTAAAAGATCTCTGAAATGCCTGAGGCCTTTTCCCATTGTCTTGGATATTAACACTTGGCTCCCTTTTAGTCATGCTAATCTCTCTAGCAAGTTGTTGCTCTGCAGCCTTTCTGGATTCTTTCTCCAACAAAATGCCAGACTGCATGCAAATTTTCTAAACTTTTACTCCCTGCTTCCCTTTTAAATATAAGTTCCAACTTTAAGTCTTGTTTTTGCTTCTGCATCTAAGCATAGGTAGTTAGAAGCAGCCATGCCACATCTTGAATGCTTTGCTTCTTATAAATTTCTTCTGCCAGATACCCTAAGTCATCACTCTTAAGTTCAAACTTCCACATATCCTTAGGATGAGAAAATGATGCAGCGAAGTTCTTTGTTGAGGCATAACACAGATAACCTTTACTCCAGTTTACACTATATTCCTCATTTCCATCTGAGATCTCGTCCGCCTGGATTTCACTGTTCATATTTCTATCAGCATTTTGGTCACAACCATTTAGAAAATCTCTAAGAAGTTCCAAACTTTGCCTCATCTTCCTGTGCTTCTGAACTCCCCAAACTTTTCCAACTTCAGCCTGTTACCAAGTTCCAAAGTTGCTTCCACATTTTTAAGTATCCTTATAGCAATGTCCCACTCCTCAGTACCAGTTTTGTGTGTTAGTCCATTCTTGTATTGCTATAAAAGAATATCTGAGACTGGGTAATTTATAATGAAAAGTGATTTATTTTGGCTCATGGTTCCACAGACTGTACATGAAGTGTGGTGCCAACATCTCCTTCTGGTGAAGACTCAGGAAGCTCACAATGATGGTGTAAGGTTGAAGTGGGAGAAGGCATATCACATGGCAAGAGTGGGAGCAAGAGAGACAGAGGAGGCGGGTGCCAGGCTCTTTTAAACAACCAGGTCTCATGTGAACTAATTGAATGAGAACTAACTCATTACCATGAGGACAGGCCCAAGGCATTCATGAGGTACTTGCTCCCATGATCCAAACACCTCCCACTTGGCCCATCACCAACATTGGAGGTAACATTTCAACTTGAGAGTTGCAAGGGACACACATCCTTCCATATCAGGTCCCAATTTTTCACCCCTCTCATGTGACTTTACAGTTCCTCCCGCTAAAAGGGAAGAGTATTATTTCTCCAACCCTTGACTGGATTCAGTCATGTAACTATTTTTGGCCAATAGAATGAGGCAGAAATGACAGTGTACCAGTTCTGAAACTGTGCCGGCAGAGCCTTGGAATGTTTTTTTGTCTCTCACACCTCTGCCATCATCATGAGAAGAATATGGCTTTGCTAGCTCCAAATCTGGGCTCGACATTCTTCTGCTCCAAAGAAGATGAGAGAGCTATGTGGAGCAGAGCCTCTCCAGATGAGGCCAGCCTAGGTCAATGAAACTCCAGCCAACACACTGACACTTGAACAAATGCTTTCTGGTGCATGCTGCTGAGATTTTATAATTGCCTGTTATACAACATTGTAGCATTAGTTGGCTGATGCAAATATATTATTAGCTAATTATATTGATTGAATTTCTGGTATTAAACTATTTTACATTTCTGAAACAAAACTGAAGTTCCTAAAATAATAAATGTTTATTATTATTTTAACACAGGACTGAATTCAGTCTGCTTAATTGTTCATTTAGAACTTTCTGTTTGCATTCAATGGTCATCTTAGTCTATTTTATCTTTCTCAGGTTGGAGCATTAAAGTTATGTTATCATCATAAAACTTATTGGGACATTCCCCTAACTTCAACCTCAACATACAACAGTATACAAATGCTGATTCCTAGAAAAGTTCTCAAGATTCCCTGGTATAATGAAAAAAAAATAAGGAAGATGCAATGGGTTTTATAATGTAATTTGATTTAAAGAATAGTCCTTAATTCTGATCTTACGCACTTCCCATGTTCTCAATGTTAGATTATTTATTCTTTTGCAAAATGATTCTGCTGATAAATGGTAATAAAAAAGAATGTTTCTACTACAAAAATTAAAACCTGGCAATTCCATGTTGGTCTCTCCAACTTTTCCCCTTAGCTCTCATAGTTTTTGAAATCCAAAGTTTGAAACCATTTGTCTAGAACAATTTAAAGAGCATGTGATAAATATAAAATAATTTGTGCCTTGAGAATTGGAGCTATTCTGAAGCAGTATGAAAGAGTGGTAGAGAACAGGAACTTTGAACCGTGTGGCCTCTAGCAGTCACTTAACCATTCCAAGAATCATTTTACTCCCTTATAGAACAGGGCTAATAAGTAGGTACCTTTTAGGTCTATTATAAGGTCATATGTTATAAGATACTTAGCATAATATTGTGCATATAGTAAGTACCTGATATGGCTTGGCTGTGTCCCCACCCAAATCCCAACTTGAATTGTATCTCCCAGAATTTCCATGTGTTGTGGGAGGGACCCAGGGGGAGGTAATTGAATCATGGGGACCAGTCTTTCCTGTGTTATTCTCGAGATAGTGAATAACTCTCATGAGATCTGATGGGTTTATCAGGGGTTTCCACTTTTGCTTCTTCCTGATTTTCTCTTGCTGCTGCCGTGTAAGAAGTGCCTTTCACCTCCCACCATGATTCTGAGGCCTCCCCAGCCATATGGAACTGCAGGTCTAATTAAACCTCTTTTTCTTCCCAGTCTTGGCTGTGTCTTTATCAGCAGCATGAAAACAGACTAATACAGTACTCAATAAATATTAGCTATTTTCATTACTAGTATTTTGATATTTTTCTCTGAATATATTTTGTTCTTAAAACGTTTTCTGTTCTTGATTTTTTAAAACTTTTTGAATTGAAGTATAACATATATATTTAAAAATGCAGAAATCAAAGTGTATTACTTAATAATGAAAACAAATCAAACATATCCATGTAACGACCTAGGTCGAGAAATAGAATATTACCAGCATCTCAAGAATCTCCCATACAGACACATACAAGCACCCTACCCGTGAAAAGTATTCATTATATATGATTCTCCTCAAAGGTAAACTGATTTCTAACACCATAGATTATTTTTCTGTTTTTGAAATTTTTATAAATAGAAGTATACAATATATAATATGTAATGTTTTTGGTCTGGAATCCATTGCCTAAAATCGTATTTTTAAGATTCAAGTGTGTTGGTGTGACATGTTTGGCTCTGTATACCCACCCAAATCTCATCTCGAACTGTGATCCCCACATGTCGAGGCAGGGAGGTGACTGGATCAATGGGGGTGGTTTTCCCTATTCTGTTCTCATGATAGTGAATAAGTTCTCATGAGATCTGACGGTTTCGTAAGTGTTTGGAAGTTTCTCCCTCACTCTTTTTTCTCTCCTGATGCCTTGTGAGGAAGGTGCCTGCTTCTCCTTCACTTCCCACTGTGATTGTAGGCTTCCTGAGTCCTCCCCAGCCATGTGGAGCTGTGAGTCAATTAAACCTCTTTCCTTTATAAATTTCCCAGTCTCGGGTGTTTCTTTAAAGCACAGTGAAAATGAACTAATACAGTGCATGCAGCTACAGATTTTTCATGTTAATGTATAGTATCCAATTGTGTGATTAGAACACAATTTATTTATTCATGCTAATATTGATGGATTGTTTCCAATTTCATGATATATCATCAAAAGTATAATCACATTATTGGTCTTTTTAAGAACCAACTTTTGGATTTGTTAATATACTACTGGTTTTATGCTAGCTAATTAAGATCTGCTTTTATCTTTATTAACTCATTTGTCCTTCTTCCTGGCAGTTTTCTTTCCTAAGTTTAAGTTGAACACTTAGTTTATTTAGCTTAATTTGGTGAAGATGTGTTTGCTTGTCCCAGATTTTTCATGAGATGAGATTTTTCATGAGATGAAGTCTCTTTTTCATGAAATGAAGTCTAAATGTGTTAGGAGGCAAAACTGGGGTGTATTTTTCTGAACACAATTAAATTGCTTTTAAATGTTAGTTTATGATGTTGTGAGTTTTTGTTTTTTTCTTTGTACTTATTTTAGTGGGAAGTTGCACTAGGCTCCATAATTGCTGTCAACCAAATCCTGTATGAAGCTGGAAGTCTGTACTATGGAAAATCTGCTAGTTGTATCCATGCTCCCATCCATCCATCCATCCATCTACCCATGTATCCATAATTATATGTGAAATACACCACGAGGCGCTAGAAACATTTAGGTGAACAGATAGAAAGGTTTTCTTAAGGAAGGACAAGAGGGAGCTGCAATTAAACAGGGACTGACAGGATCAATTTGCATTTTAGAAAGGCAATTCTGATGGCAATATGGAGAACAAATTGTAATTCAGCAAATTAGAATGTAGGAGCAGCTCTTCAGAAGAATGGATGACCTTCAGGTGCTCACTGTTGATGAGGAGCTGGTGAGGTGTGGCAGTGGTGCCAGGAGGGAATATTTTTTATTATATAAAGTCTTCATCATGTACCAGATCTATTTTTTTTGGCACAAGAATAAGAAACTATGCCCTTAAAGAAGGTAAAGTCTCCAATTGTTTCTTTTTAAAAGTTTCTTATCCTAATGTCTAATAGGAATCATTAGAAATTAATATTTTTCTAACTAGAGGCAAGTGACAATGTCTCAAAATTTCTAGAGCTGTTTTAAACAAAATCTTAGCATTAATCTATTTCTTTTTCTGTGACATTTTAAATAATAATGTAGCATTCATAACACCTTTCCAGAATCCAAATTATATTTTATAGGAAGTAAAAAAGTCTTTGAGCCAGGCTATTCATCCAAACCATTAAGAGTTTCAGCTAGATAATTAGAGACTGGTTAAAAAAAATGTGAATAAGAAGTAGCAAAGCTAATTCTAATGAGCCACCTAGGATGATTAATCTTGTAAGTTTAATGTTCTGTCACTTAATATTTAAAAAAAATTTTGGAAGTAAAGACACCATCACATGATGACTAATCGAAGCTGGAGCATTTGAAAGTGATTTCAGAGGGAAAGTGAGAGGTACCTCCTGGTGAATATACTAGCTTAAGGAGCAATGTGGTATTTGGGTTTCTGAACCTGAAGGTTCTACAGCCTTGTGCTTATACCCTGACTCGTGAAGGAAAGGAGGCTGACACAGGTAAAGAAAATACCAGAAGTGTCATAAAAGAGGATTTGGTAATTCAGCAAAGCTCTGAGTCAGTAACTACCACAGGTCTGGCATGGCAATTGCAGGCCATGGACTATTAAAACGGCCTTGTTTGAAATGAAATTTAAAAATGGAGGTCTTAGCCCTGGATCTCCTTTTTGTAAATAGCGTTTTTAGAGAACTGACCACAATGCCCAAAAAAGATTACAATTCATCAACCTAAGCCACCCATTTATGGTTTGGTGTTGATGCTTTTCTCTACTCACTCTCTAAGGTTAGTTAAGATGTTGTTAGATTGTTTTCTCAGCTTGATTTAGAAGAGAATGATGGTCCCTGGCTGGACAGGCACAAGGATATCTCTCTAGGGTGGTGAGGGGCGAGGAATGAGGGCAGATTGGGGATGAGGGAAGTGGAGGGAAAGATGGGAGGAGGAAAATAGCATGTGGAATTAAACACATCTAAAGTTTTTGGTGTTCCTTAGATGACATTTATCAAAACAAATAAATTGTTAAATGGTATTTAGTTGAGCAAGTACAGTAACTGAAAAAAGTAAATGAAGTATGAATCTACTATATAATCAGAGTTTTAAATTCTTATTTTACTTTTTCTTCAATATGTAGTCTCAATAAGAATTATATGAGAGATGAATTCTTTATAAAGAATGAATAAATTCTGGAATCAAGATAAAAGCATTGGCAAGTTATAGTTGAAAGCAAAGGGTGAATATTGCAATTTTCAAAAAAATTTCTAATGCTCCAGCAAGGGGTTTTTAATTTATTTTTTAAACCACTGAGTACCAATAGCTTCCAGGAGAGGGGGATAGAGAGTCAACTGATTTGACTGAGGCTCTATTAGAAAATCCAGTTTTAAAAGTTAAACCAGCCTGGCGCTGTGGCGCATACCTGTAATCCCAGCACTTTGGGAGGCCGAGGTGGGCGGATCACTTGAGCCCGGGAGTTTGAGACCAGCCTGGGCAACGTGGCACTACTCCGTCTCTACAAAAATGCAAAAAATTGGCCAGGCAGTGGCGCACGCCTGTGGTCTCAGAAACTCCGGAGGCTGAGGTGGGAGGATCACATAAACTCGAAAAGTCAGGGCTGCAGTGAGCTGAGATGGCGTCACTGCACTCCAGTCCAGGCACAGACTGAGACCCTCTCTCAAAAGAAAAAATAAAAAATAAATAAGAAAGAAAGAAATTCTAGTCTCTCAGGGCAATATTTCAGAACAGCCCTCCTTGTATATTTGCCATACCTAGTTCTTTCTTAATTTCTTGACTTAATGGCTTTGGTAGGCATGTTTGTATAATTAATACTCTAACCCACTGAAATACATCGTGATCGACTATCATTCCAGAACACTAAACAATATTAAATGTAAGGATGGTGCATGTAGCTTCACATGCACAACTGAGTGAACACTGCTTCAATCATTCCTCCAAGCTTTTCATTATTTCAACCCGGAGTCTACATTCATCTAAGTCACTACATGCCTCTATTCAAAATCCATATTTAGTTCACAAAGTAAATATCTGTATAAGTACGAGCAATTTCAAAACCACACAAATGCTACTGTTTTATTCATTACAAGTCTTCATCATGAAATATTGCCCTCAGCAGAAATGAATGTCTTTACCTGAAAAGGAATCAGGAAAAGGAATAGTTTTAGCATTGCCAAAAATGAGATAGAAACTTGTCTTATGACAGATAATCCTTAGATTATGAGATAAACTGCCTTCTTCATAATACTTCTGACACTTGTGACACCTTTGACTTTTTAATGTATTTCTAATACAAGATGATGTCTTAGAAGGATGTTTCTGAAATTTAATTGTTGGTAAGAGTCAACTAGTGGAAATAACCAGTGCAAGCTCTTCGGCCATGTCCTAACTAACTGAAGATGGGATCATAATAGCTGTAGTATGAACTCTGCCCACTCCTAAACTCTAGTCACGCCTGGGCATGCCTGCCAAGCTTTGTAGTGGCTTGCAGAAGCCTGTTTCTAGGAGGCTGAGGAAGTTCCTGAGAGAGAGGCAAAGAAGATAGATCCAGTCACAAATGGTAGATTGGTCTGAATAAGGACTAACTTTTTGATTTAAGATGAGAAACTAGAAGAAGGTACAATGAGTGGGCTTTTACACAGAAAGCATTGAGTGAGAGGGTACAAGCGAAAACCAAGCAAATTAAATGATGTCGCCTCTCTAGCGACTCAGCAAGAGCAACAGTAGCTGCCCAGTCTTGATGCTTCCATCTGTCCCGGAAAATAGCCATTGGGTCCTCTCTGTTCAGGAGCCAGGCATTTGTAGGCTGGGCCACCCTGGCCCGAGGAACCTGCCAGGACTTGAAATCTATAGAAACAAAAGGCAGTTGTTTTTACACATTAAACACAATATCCAAGTCAATAATTGCTGGTTTAAAGTCTAGTGCCCCAATCAGCTGTATATTTAAGGATATTCATAGAACAAATTTAGGTGACAGTTTGGTGACCCAAAGAAAGGTTTTGTTACCACATTCCAAAGGGGCCTTTTTCAGAGGCTCTATTGAGCCTCTTCCAAAGGGAGAGGCAGTTTTTGTGATCTCACTGAGTGTATTGTTGCGATTTATCTCCAAGCCCAGCCCCCACAACATGAATACTTCAATACTGTTGGGAAGAGAGAACAAAGTAAAGACTGGAAGGGCTATTTCTCTAAATTTAAGACATTAGTGCACCGGCAGCTTGGCCTGAATAGTTCTTTAACAGATTATGACCCCAAAGGAGGCAAGGCGATTACCCACCTCTTTTCCAAGAGAACACTGTAAAATGCAGCTATCTCCTCTCTGGTGGGAGAGAGAAGTACCCATTGAGCATGGTGTTGGCTGGAAGATGCACTGGTAGAAAAGACAGGAGAGTGGCAGTAGCAGATACCAGGAGTGGATTTGTTACTAAGTATAGGTGAGCCATCTACTGGAGGTACCCAGAAATATTTGTAGGGTGGTGGGGATTTTGTAGGAGCCGGAAACTTCTACATTAGCAGTTGAGTCTATGAAACATGAATTACAACTGCGTCTTAACCCCAAACATGCGTATAAACTGGGAAGATAGGTTAATTCTGGTGCTGACAGTCAGTGAAGATGAACTAGCATTCGGAGCGCTTGAGGTTCCTCTTGATGTCTTTGACAAAACATGCTTGGATCATACTTGAACTGAGACATTATAATGCAGAGGTTTTTTTGGGGGGATTACTAATTGTCTATTATATTTTTAGCACTACCTGGATGCTATAGAGGATGCAAGAGAAATATGACTATTCCTGTCCTTAGGGTGTCATGGTCTAGTGGGGGAGATAACACAAGTACACAGGCAACTTAGAAACAAAGTAAAAGTGGGAGTTAGGAAGATGCAGATATTTGGTTCATTCTTATAACTGTAATTGCAATTAGCCCAAGTTGGTGGACCTAAGCTGAATAATTTCCCTGGGCTAACCAGAAATTTTAAAAACCACAGCAGATATGCAGCTCTCATTTAATCCATCTTCTAAATTCCTTCTTTCTTTACTTGGATTTTATGCTTAACTGTTACTCTGCGTAATCACTGTACAAGTTAACACTTGCTGAGCTTAGTACTACTGTTGCTTACATTGACTCAGCTTCGCATTTACATGGCCAGTGCTTCAACGTTTCTTTATGATTATGCCAACTTCCTAATTTCACTGCCATCTGAATCCTTTTGTTGGATAAATTAAATTTATAAACAATAACTTTTATATTATATACCATCGAATCTAAGAAACCATTGATAGTAAAATGTACCATTATTTTATGTACCACTAAGAAAAAAACCTGTCACTATACTTCCATATCACTTAGAATTTTAAATTGATACTTATTAAAGGAGATTTCTAAGGCTTACTTATACAGAGAATTTTATCATATATCCTCCTTGTGCATAATAAAAAGGAACATATAAGCAAAATTAATTGCTTAAGATATTCCTAAAACTTCACATTCAGAGTCTAACTCTTCCAAGTCACTTTTTAACCAAGAATTGTCGGTGCTTTTCCACATAATGCCTCCTCCGTGCATCAGAAATATTGGTGATGTATCATTACTTCTTTTAAAACTTTTTATTGAAGAAAGAATGCATATTACATGAATGTACAGCTGAATCAGTTATCTCAAGGTAAACATCCATTAAACCACAACCCAGTCAAGAAAGACAACATCATGAAACATCCAAGGAGCCCCCTGTGCTTCCTCTCAGGCACTATCCTTGTTCCTCTACTGCCACTGCCATTAGTATGTCATCACAGATTAATATATAGAATAGATTGCTTCTTTGTGGCATTTATATAAATGGAATCATTCAGTATGCATTCCTTTGTGTCTGACATTTTTTGCTTAACATTAGGTTATGAGCTATATTCTTGTTGTATGTAGCTTGGTTCATTCATTCTTATTGCTATAAAATACTTTATTATACGAATATACACAATTTTATTTCTCCATTTTCCAGGTGATAGAGAATTGAGTTGTTTCCATTTTATTTCATTACAGATAATTCCACAATGAACAATATTTTGCACATCTCTTTGGAGTGTAGTGTGCGTCTATATGCACACATATATAGGTATTATTCAAGAGTGGAAATCCTGTGTATTTTCAGCTTTAGTAAATAATGTCAACAGTTTTCCAAAGTGGTTAATAATGCCAACAGTTTTCCAAAGTGGTTGTGTCGATTTCTTATTACAAGAGAGTATCAATTTAATTAAACAATCAGAATTCCTCCAAGTGTGTTATATCAAACATCAATGTCCTGTGAAAACAATCTTGTTATTATTTTTGTTTGACTATTCGGATTTAAATAGACATCTAGGTACCTGTTAGAAGAATACTAAAATTGTGAAATATGAGAATGGTCAGTAACTATTTTTAATTGATGACATATTCAGCTTGGGTTGATGAGTAACTGATCTACTGATGTTCTTATACTAATATAAAAATAAGGAGTAGGAATGGGTCAGGTGTACACACACATGTACACACACACACAGGATGGTATACAAGAAAAAGCTTGAAGTTAAAGAGTTTGAAAAGGATTAAAAGAAGCCTGATATCTGGCTTTTAGCCATAGGAAGTAAAATCCAAAGATGGCAAATTTGTTAATTTTTCTCTTTAGATGTATTTTATACACATAGTGTTTTGCCTACTGAATCAAAATCCTAGGTCATTTCACTTTTGTATTGACTAACATTGAAGCACAATCTAAAGACATCTCTGTGGCAATAGTAACTACTCCCAAAGCAATGTGTGTGCTGAGGAATGGGGCTGTGGGAGCCTCAGAGGAGGAACTGGAACAATAGAAATAATGTCTAGAGCTGTCATTCTCTAAGGTGACCCTTCTGCATGGTGGAAAATAATTTGCAAAATGATGGTTTAAGAGACGGCAGCAGTGCTTATCAGAATGTCTTTATCTGACACTGAGGGAAGGAACTTGCTTTTTTGCTAACTGAGTAGTTGCCAATGATTTTTATTTTAAGTGTATTATATTTGCAGGTACTCTCTTTTCTTCCCCACCCAGCTCATAATTTTGAAATGCTTTTGGTCCTTTAGGTGAGATTACTGAAGAAGCATTCACAAGAGATCTGGGCATTTGAAGGAGGAAGGCGGCTGAACCTGCAGGATGATCCATTAACAACTGGAAAAATAGCCACCATCCAGGACAGAGAGGATGTTATGGGAATAATAGGCATCAGACGTTCTCTGTGGTTAAAGTTATTTCCTGTGAGAAAAAAAAAAAAAAAAAAGAACCCTAGGAGTTTTGGAAGGATCCTCCCTAAACAGGTGCAGAACTTTTCCTTGCAAGTTAGAAATAGAATAGGTAAAGCAATTTGTTCAAGAAATGGGTCTAAATGCCCTTTCATTTCTCCATGCCTTATTTTCCTCAAGCAATCAGTAGTATAAGCAGGTGGAAAGAGCATGCATCTTTTGTTATTCATGAGAATTTAAGGTGGTATAATGTCACACGGACTCCTTGAAATTAAGGACCATATCCAAAGTTTTTTTTTTCTGTGTCTCTTACAAATCCTGGCATATAGGAGGCATTTAATAAATGAGTTCTGAATATACTGTTTTTAACTGACATTTATTCCTAACTTTCTCATAATTCTTTTCTAGGGTATCAACGTACCCTAATATAGCTAGCCAATTTCATTGCCTTGTATCTACACACTTTCCAAAGAATCAAATGACTGAATCATTGCACTGGTGAAAGCTTTCCCCCAAAGTCACAAACAGTAAAATTTTTAGCAACTGAGCTATCATTTTGTATCAGGGGATATATGAACCTCACGTATGGCAAGATGGCCTTTTCTTGTTCTTCTTAGTCCTGTGAGGTTTTTTCTTTTTTTATTTTCAATCAGTATCTAGTAAAAAAATTACCTTGAAATCTAGATACTTTGAGTTCATGTAATATTTTTATTCCTATTCAGTTCCATCTTCCTTCTGCATTAATTATAATACAATGAAAACTAAATCAATAAGTTTAGTCTCCAGGCAATTAAGAAAACATCAGTCAATTGAGCTCTAGGTAAAGCCTTTAGTAAACCTGAATCTTTAAGACCTCTGAACTTTTTTTAAAAAATGAAAACCGTACCCAGTTTTTGAACATTTGTTTTGTTTAATACTGTTTTGTACTGTAGATATAGTACCAATCAATTTAGCTCAAGGGTCTGTTTGACAAATGTCAGAACCCTGGCCACCATGGTGCATAGAATTATGTCCAAGCTCCACACGTCCACCATGGGGCCATCATATTTTTGACTGGGGTAGAGTTCTGGGACAGCTCAAGATGGAGTCTCCAAAAAGGTGCCCAGCTTCTGGTCATCACTGAATGTTGTGCCTAAGCCAAAGTCAACCATTTTTATGTTGTAGTTGGCATGTAGAAGGAAGTTCTAGGGCTTTGGGTCCCTGTGGATGATTTTCTTTTGGTGGCAGTATTTTACAGCAGATACAATTTGCCTGAACTTGCTTTGGGCCTCTTCTCCTTCGTGGGCCATGTTCTAGGATATAGTCAAAGGGCTCTCCACTGCCATTGGACTCCAGGACTAAATACAAGGTGTCCATGGTGTTGATCACTTGAAAGAGCTTGATGACATTGGGGTGATTTAGAGCCTTCATAATGCCGATCTCTCACTGTACACTCTGGAGGCTGGAGGATCTCTGCTGACCTTTCAAGGTGACATTCACAGCCACCTGGGTCCCTGTGAGAATGTTCTGGCCCAACTTTACCCTGGTGAAGCTGCCTTGGCTGATTTTCTTGAGGAGCTTGTAATCCTTAATAAGGGTCTTGTCATCAGCAGAATTGGAGGCCAAACCGTGTCACATAGGTCACTGGCAATAGTGATCTCCTAGCTTCACTAACTATAAATTATAACTAGGAATGCTAACTACAAGACTAACTATACAAACTATGCCACCTACAAATATTAATGAACACTGTTGGAGTTGCTCTGCTGATATTTGTAGATGACCTTTATGGCCACTTTGGTGCTGGTAATAATATGTTGGGCCAACTTCACCTTAGTTGTACCTGGGTGCTGGATGATGTCACCAGGAATCACCTCTCCCAGCCTCTGGCTCTGCCTACTTCCCTGTGTTAGAGACATTCTCAAGCCCTGACTAGATGCTGATCCAGGGATCACCCAGACTGATGACATCCCTGTCCTCAAGGAGCTGACACTCTAGCAGGGGCAGACAGGCAGATTGGGAAGACAGACTGAAATTGGCAGTGGCTCTTGGGTAGAACAGAGACCCCTGATGTAACAGATGTATTAGGAGAACATAGAGAACTCAAAAATGAGAATGGAGTCATTGGACTTCCCAGAAAACTAGAGTCAGCATCTGGCAAGTCACCAGGAACCAAGTCTGCTGCATTTCTTCCACTGTCTTTGGGCCACATCTCTCATCTGCTTCTGTCTGCACATCACTACCTCCTCATATCTTAAAATCTGTTGGCTGTTCTCCATTTCCATTGCCCTGATCCTAGTCTTAAAGTAATACCCTTTTATTCTTGCCCAGAAAACTGAAATGGCCTAATTTTTCTCCCCAAATCCACTCACTCATGCCTGTTTTCAATTTATTTTCCTTCTCAATACTAACAGATTGGTAAAAAGTAGAAAATGTCAATTGTTTTCCAGTGCCCCTACGAGATACACATCAAAACTTTGACCATGATGTGGAATGGGAATACTGCTCACCCCTTCAGTGCCTTCGGACATACTGCCCTCCTTGTCAGAGGGTCCTGTAGCCCATCCTTGCCTTTCTCAGGCATGGCAAAGGGTTAGCGGATGACAAGTGAGGGAGATGTGGGCACACTGTAAACACCAGCACTGTAAGAACCACTTTTCTTTTCTTACTGCTGTGACCAAGGTGACATTCCAGATAAAGCCTGCTCAGTGAGCCTGAGCCCAGATCCAAGAGGATGCAGAGCAGAGCAATGGTGGCATATAGCATGATAGATGAATTCCCCTGACTGTTGACCCCTGCTATGTGGGGTCATTTGTTACTCAGCATCACCTAGCCTGCCCTGATTGATGTATGTGGTCTATGAGCTCTTGTTTATTGCCCTATCTCTTGCTGAGGACTATCTGGCTTTTCAGTAGTTCAGTAGTTATACAAGTTGCTCTTCCCACCTTAGACGTTTCTCTATGTTATTCTCTTTTTTTGGAAAGTTCTTTACACCATTTTGTTGTTGTTGTTGTTGTTGTTGCCCAGTTCACATTTCCTTACCAGTGAGATCTCAGCTTAAGTGTGACATTATCAGGAAAGAATTGTCTGGCCTGTGTACAAGGTACCTAGAATTCACTTTCCTTGTCATCATGTCTTTCACTAAACTATAATTTCCATGAAGTCAGTGTATTAGTCTGTTTTCATGCTGCTGATAAAGACATACCCGAGACTGGGCAATTTACAAAAGAAAGAGGTTTAATGGACTTACAGTTCCATGTGGCTGGGGAAGCCTCACAATCACGGTGGAAGGCAAGGAGGAGCAAGTCATGTCTTACATGGATGGCAGCAGGCAAAGACAGAACTTGTGCAGGGAAACGCCCCCTTATAGAACCATCAGATCTCATGGGACTTATTCACTATCATGAGAACAGCATGGGAAAGACCTGTCCCCATGATTCAATTACCTTCCACTGGGTCCTTCCCACAATATGTGGGAAGTCAGGATGAGATTTGGGTGGGGACACAGCCAAACCATATCAGACAGAGACCATGTATTTAGCTCAGGCTTCTTTGAGGCCCTGCTTCCTCCTCACTATGGGCCAAGTCCTGTGCTGAGGGCTGGAGATAATGTGGTGAGTCAGTCATGAGCCCTGCTTTCACAAATCTGTCCCATAAAAGGAAAGGCGGACATGCAAGCAGCAGGATTTGAACCCACTGTGTGTTCTAACAGGTAATGAGGATAAGTGATGCAGGGCAAAGGGAAGGCAAAGGAGACTGCCTTGAGGAGGGGATGTCTAAGAGGGTTTAAAGAGGGAATTGGAATCATCCAGGTAGGGAGCTTGCTGGGATGGCATGGGATGGGGGTGAGGGGTTGTAGAGCAAGGAGACAGGGTGAATAAAGTTTTCAAGGCTTCAGAGAAGATGAGCCTGGGAACAGCAGGGACCAGAGTGAACCTCTGGCATCTTTATTCTTGAGAATCCATGCATTCTTGCTTCAGTGCCTTTGCAAGTAAAAAGTGGTAGGTGGTGTTCGCACACACTGTGAGAACCAGAACTCTATGTCCTGAACATCTAGAGGAAAGGTTAATTACTTCCCACTGGGGAGGAAGGCCGCTGGGGCAGGAGCAATGGGGAAGATTCTTCTCAGCCGAGGCTATAAGGGAAAGGAAGCTGGGGTGACCAGGTTTGGGGAAGAGGACTAGCTCAGCAGCAAGGGTAGGAGGCCTGCCTCTGCAAAGGTAGTAGAAGGAATGCAGTCTGTTCTGCCTGCTTAGCATAAGTGGGGGTTGGCTTCCTGGGGACCAGCTGGCTGTGTAAGATTATATCGCACAATGGGGCCATTTTCTGTAGGTCCCCCCTGGATTAGAGGGTGACGATGAGCCCTGCCTGTCCTCTGCGCTAGTCACACTGTTTTCAAGTGTGGCAAAGTTCACCAGGATAGGGCTGCCGAGAGCTTGTCCACTCAACTGGTTGGAATAGGGAGACCTGGGCAAATGATAGCTAGACAGTGGGGCTGGGCCAGCTGCAGGAGATGGGAAGCTGCAGAGGTGGGTGATGAAGAAGCTGAGGCTTTACATTTCCAGGTGTCAGGGTCTCTGGCCTGGGCCGACTCCAGGTACTGTGGACTCCTTCCTGGGGGCAGCTAGGTGCCTAACGTCTGCTGGCTGGGCTTCCAAACTCTCAGACTCAAACTGGATGGACTCTCTGGATCAGCAAGCGGGTGTCATTTGGTGTGCCATGGCTGACCCATCAACCCTGGCAGCCTGCAGTGCCAAGCTGAGGAGTCCAAAGTTGTCTGTGTACTCTGTGAGAAAAAGTGCTGTGATCTATTAGCCAGGTCTGCAGTGGGTGATGAAGGTGAGACCTATGATATGTGTGCCAGCCATTTGTCATCCCTGGTAGGGTTCACACCTTTATTTTGTGTATAGAGAAACTGAGGCTCAGAGGGAGGAATGCCTTCTTCCAGTTTGAGGTCCTTCTGCCTCCTGGTCTAGCCACCACACAGCCCTCTGTGTTCCTATGATGATGCATAATGAAGACAGCACTGTGTGTACAGGGAATCCATGCATACTGGATGTGTCTGGACCTACATTGTATTCCTCCTGTTTTTTTCATTTGCCTATACCTTCAAATATTTAATGTGTCTTGTACATTATATTTGTTTTAAAAGATAATAAAACTGCTAATCAACCATTCAACTCCAGGGCTAGAACATTCCCAATAATTTGCATCCATGTGTTTGCAATTTGTCCTACCCCAGAGGTCACTGCAATCTGGAATTTTGTTATTCCCGTGCTCATAGAATTACTGTATATGTCCAAAATGTATATTATTTGGTGTTTGTCTAGCTTTATGAAAATGATATGCAATATGTAAACTTCTAAGAATTGCATTTTTTACTCAATATTTCAGTGATTCTAAGCTTTATCCATGCTGACGTGTGTAGCTATATTTTATTTTTACTGGTATGAAAATGAATAATGTGAATATTCCACAGCTGGTTTTTGCATTCTATCAATGGATATTTGGGTCATATCCATTATTTTCTATTATTAACAATGTTGCTATGAGGAAATAAAGAAAAGTCATTTGGTGCAAATTACAAATAACTCCAGACCTCTTAAAGACAATACATATTTAAGAGAAGGAAAATGTAGTGCTTTTGTTGGAAGAGGCCAGCTGCTGGATTTGGTGATGACATATGTAGAAGTGGGCTCCTGGTTAGCAGGTCTGGGGGTGGGGCCTCACAGAATAGACACTGTTAAGGTTGTGTAACTACAGTACAGTCACCAGTTTTAAAACATTCCCCAGGTGATTCTGATTATAAGTAAAGTGTGGCTAACCTGGGTATATAATATAGGTTTTCATACATTCCAAAATATTTTTGGTTTGCCATATGTATATAAGACACTATGTTAACACTGATATTTGGGGAAAATTTTCCAAATTTAATTCAATAAGTACTTATTATATATCTACTCTGCTAGGAAGTTCAACAGGGAACCAGTTAGAGGATTCTGTGTCTTAAAATGTGATTCATGCACCACCTGCATCATAATCATATTTTGTTTTAATGCAGATTCATGAAGTTTAGCCCAGACTGTCTGAATCCAGTATTCCTGTGGATGTGGCCTAGGAATCTGCACATTCAACAAGCATCCTGGGAGGCTCTTTTATACATTAAAGATTGAGAAACATTACTTCAGGACTTTTTTATTAAAGGAGGTTTTAAAATATTTTATGGAAAGCAAAGGAGGAAATAACTTCTTTCACATAGGGAAGATGGGTAAGGATTTCCAGAAGGGTATGTGAGATTTTAAGCAATGAATGAAATTACTATGGAAAGAATGAAGGAAATTCTAGAAAGAGGGTGAAGCATGTACAAAAGTAAGGAAGCATAGTCCAGGAAGAGAGAGTGGCTTTCTGTGGGGAAAGGTGACAGGGATGAGAGAGAGAGAGAGGGAAATGCAAGAATGGAAAAAAAAGGAGCAGAGTAGGATGTCACAGTGTTTGGTAAAATAGTGCTCATTGAAGGGCTGAGGGCTGGTTTACAGTCCTCATGTCGACTTCCTTCAAGTTCCCAACACACTCATGCTGTTCTCTCACTACCCCAAATTTCACTTCTAATCTCTTAATAGTGTCCATGATCTGAATCTGTTTTAATTTCTTCCTTTTTAAAAAAATGTACCTAGGATGTCAGTGGAATGGATGGGTAAGAACCCCGGAAAATCTGTCCCTCCATAAAAGTAATGAGACCAAGGGGAAAAAAATGGTCAAAATCTACTTTTATAGAACTCTGGGTATTAATCAAAGGCTTGCAGCAGTCTGAAGACCTTTTCTCCCCATCCCCCCCCCCCAAAAATGGCCAAATCTGAATAAGAACAGTGAGATTTTTAATATTGTAAATTGCCCTATTCCCATCCTCTTCTCCCCAGCTGGGAGGCTTGAAAAATCAACATCTCTGTAATCTCAGGTGGAAACCAGCAGCCTAGCAGGCAGAATTGTTTGGAGCTGGCCAAAAGAACCATTCTCAGAAAATTGTCACTATTTGACCAATCCGGAAGTTTTCTGGAAATGCCCACTCACAAGGCTTTTCTTTATTTGACCTGTCTCAGAACTCATTCTATGTGTGCAGCCTTTTCCATGAGGGTGTTGGTTGAAAATAATGAGCAGCAATTATGTTAGCATTGAAGCTATCTAAGTCCAATAACAGTTGGGAAAAACAAAAAGCTGACCAAAGTGATTAAAAGGGAAAGTTAGGAAATAAGATGTCCATAGGGGAATTTGAAAAGTTCCAACATATTCCAGAAGGGCCATGTACATGTCCAGGGCTGTGTGCATGTCCAGGGAAGATCTAAGAAGGCCCTAAGCTCTCTAGGATCTCACCTCTGACTGACTTTGAGACTCTGTGCAATCAGAAAGCAAAGACTAAGTCAAGGTTGTACATTGCTTGCCTGAGTATTGAAGGTGTGCCCAAACATGCACACAGATCCCCTTGTCAAAGGTTTATTGGTTGAAATAACTTAAGAAAATCTGTGTCCATATATGAACTGACCACTAAACTGACTGAGCAGAAAATTCAGTGGCCACACATGACCAAAAAATAGATACTTCATTGACTTAAGTAAGGAAAGTCCCTCAGCAATCAACACTAGCAAAATCAACAACAATAACAGCAACAACAAACCTTGGGGATTCCGATTTCTGAGGTGCCACACTGTATTATTTAAAATATCCAGGTGAATACAAAAAGTTATAAGGCATACAACAAAACAAGGAGGTAGACCCATGCACAGTGGAAAAAAGCAATCAATTAAAACTATCCCTGAGGAAGTCCAGATGCTGGATTTACTACTCAAAGATTTTAAACTGGCTATTTAAAATATGTTCAGAGAACTAAGGAAACCATGTCTAAAGAATTGAAAGTATGAGAATGAGGTCCCACTAAATAGAGAATGTCAATAATGAGATATAAAAAATAACCAAATAGAAAGTATGCAGAAGAAAATAAAATAGCTCAAATGAAAAATTTACTAAAGGTGCTCAACAGATTTGAGCTGGCAGAAGAAATAATCAGTGAATTTGAAGCTAGATCAATTGAGATCTTTCAGTTTGAGACAGAAAAAAAGAGTGATGAAGAATGAACAGTCTCAGAAACCTATAGGGCACCATAAAGTGCATCAACATACCCATACTGGGAGTTCCAGAAGAGAAGAAGAGAGGGAAGGGACAGAACATTTGGTAAAGAAACAGAGGACAGGCCAGGTGCAGTGGCTCATGCCTGTAATCCCAGCACTTTAGGAGGCTGAGGTGGGTGAATCACGAGGTCAGGAGATTGAGACCATCCTGGCTAACACAGTGAAACCCCGTCTCTACTAAAAACACACAAAAATTAGCCGGGCATGGTGGCACGTGCCTGTAGTCCCAGCTACTCGGGAGGCTGAGGCAGGGGAATTGCTTGGACCCGGGAGGCGGAGGTTGCAGTGAGCCAAGATTGTGCCACTGCACTCCAGCCTGGGTGACAGAGTGAGATTCTGTCAAAAAAAAAAAAAAAAAAAAAAGAAACAGTGGACAAAACTTCCCAAATTTAATGAATAACATTAATCAATACACCAAAGACACTTAATAAACTCTTAAGTAGGACAAGAAAAGAGATCCACACCCAAACATACCATTATCTGTTGAAAACTAAAAACAAAGAGAACCTTAAAGCAAGAGAAACAAACTACCATGTAGATTAACAGTTGATTTCTCATTAGAAACCATGGAGGCCAGAATAGGCATATTCAAAATGATAAAAGAAAAAGTCTGTCAACCAATAATTCTATAAACAACAAGACTATATGCGAAAAAAGAAGAAGAAATTGAGACTTTTCAAGACAGAAACAGAGAATTTGTTACTAGCAGACCTAACCTACAAGAAATGCTAATGGGATTACTTCAAGCTGAAATGAAAGGACACTCAACAGCAACTTATATCTATTTGAAGAAATAAAGAGCACTGCTAAAGGTAAATAAAGAGCACTGCTAAAAGTAAATATGTATGAAATTATAAATATTGTATATAAAAGACAACTGAGGAAACCACACTATAAATCTTAATTTCAATAGCATACAAACACTTGCTTCCATAAATCTCCATTCCGTCCCCCCATTTGTGATATATTATCATACAAATTACATCTTTATACCTTATATGCCCATGAACACAGATTTAACATTTTACAATGAAAACAAAACATACCAAAACTTATGGGACACAACTAAAGTAGTGAGTAGAGGGACATGCATAACTTTAAATGCCTATACTATAAAAGTAAAAAGATCTCAAATTAACAACCTAATCTACCATCTTAAGAAACTGGAAAGAGAAAAGTAAACTAAACTTAAAACAAGTAGAGGCAACAAAGCAGCAATAAATGAAATAGAAAATCAATATAAAAATCAACAAAACCAAAAGTTAGTGCTTTGGAAAGATTAACAAAATTGACAAGCCTTTGGCTAGACTGGCTTAGAAAAAAAGAGATACAACTCAAATTTTTACATTAGTAACAAAACAGGGACCTACTAACCTTACAGCAATAAAAAGGATTATACGGAAACAATTGTATGCAAATAAATTAATTAACATTGATAAAATTGACAAATTCCTAGAACACAAACTGCTGGGACTAAGAGAAATAGAAAATTTGAAAAAAAAAAAACTATAGTAATTAAAGAGATTGAGATTTAATAGTAATCAAAAACCTTCCCACAAGGAAATGCCCAGGCCCAGATGCCTTCACTAGTTAATTCTACCTAATGTTTAAAGGAAATTAACATCAAACTTTCACGAACTCTTCCAAATAAAAGAGGAAGAGGGAACATTTTTCCATTAATTATATGAGGCCAATATTACCATGATATCAAAACCTGACAAAGACATCCCAAGAAAACTACAGACCAATATCCCTTATGAACATAGATGCAAAAATCCTCAACCAAATATTAGCAAACCACATATAACAATATATAAAAATGATAATACACCATCACCAAGTGAAACTGATCCCAGGAATGGAGGGTTGGGTCAACATGTGAAAATCAATAAATATAACACAGAATATTAATAGAATAAGAACAAAAAAAGATCATCTCAATAGATGCAGAAAAAACATTAGACAATATTCAATATCTATTCATAGTAAAAACAGTCAATAAACTTGGAGTATACAGGAACTTTCTTAACATAATATAAAGCATGTATGAAAACCCCACAGCTAACATACTTAATGGCAAAAGACTGAAAGCTTTCTAAGATTAGGAACAAGACAAGAATTTCTACTCATCACTTCTTCAACATTGTTCTGAACATTCTAGTCAAAGAAATTATATAAGAAAGAGAAATAGAGGCATCCTGATCTGGATGGATCAGAAAGGAAGAAATAAAATTATTTCTATTCACAGATGGTATTGTCTTGTGTAAGTAACTTGCCAACAAATACCAAAGAAAATGATTGAAATAAATAAGTTCAGCAAAGTTGAAGAATACAAGATTAATATACAAAAATCAATTGTATTTCTATGTAGTAATAGTGAGGAATCCAAAAATAAAAGTAAGAAATTTAATTTACAATACCATTAAAGAACAAGATACTTAAATTTAACAAAAGAATTGCAATACTTGCACACAAAAAATTGTAAAGCATTGTTGAAAGACATTAAAGACCTAAGTAAATGGATAGATAACTCATCTATATGGGTTGGATTACTGAATAGTGTCAGGATGGCAATATTTCCCAAAGTGACCTACAGATGCAATGTAATCTTTATCAAATCCCAGCTGTCTTTCTTTTTATGTAGAAATCGACAAGTTGTTTGTAAATTCCATATGAAAATGTAAGGGACCCAGAATAGCCAAAACCATCTTGAAAAAGAATAGAGTTTTGAAAGTTCCTAATTTCAAAATGTATTAAAAAGTTACAGTAATCAAGACGGTGTGTTAGTTGCATAAGGATAGACTTATACATTAATGTAGTAGAATTGGGAGTCCATAAATAAACTTAACATTTATGGTAATTGATTTTTGATATGGACGTCAATATGATTCAATGGGAAAGAAGAGTGTTTTCAGAAAATGTTTCTGGGACATATGGATATCCACAAGCAAAAGAATGAAGTTGGACCCCTACCACATTATCATATAGAAAAATTAACTCAAAATGGATCATAGACAAATGTAAGACATAAAATTACAAAATGTTTCAAAGGAAACATAAGAGTAAATTTTCATGCTTTTGATTAGGCAATGGTTTATTACCTATGACACCAAAGTATGAACAATGAGAAAAAATTGATAAATGGACTTTATGAAAATTAAAAATATTTTTGCTTCAAATGACACCATCAAGAAAGTGAAAAGACAAGTCACAGAATGGGATAGATGTTTGCAAATTATATATCTGATAGAAGATTTGTATCCAGAATACATAAGAACTCTTACAACTCAACAATAAAGACAACCAAATTTTTTAAATAGGCAAAAAATCTGAATAGACACTTCCCCAAAGAGGAAATACAAATGGTCAATAAATAAATGAAAAGATGCTTGACATCATTAGTCATCAGGGAAATGCACATCAAAACCCTATGAGATACCACGTCACATCCATTAGGATGGCTGTAATATTTTAAAGGAAAGCAACAGGTGTTAATGAGAATATGGAGAAATTGGAGCCCTCATACACTGCTGATGAGATTGTAAAATGAAGCAACTATTTTTTTTTTTACCCATGTAACCTTTATTTTTATTTATTTTTATTTTATTATTATTATACTTTAAGTTTTAGGGTACGTGTGCACAATGTGCAGGTTAGTTACATATGTATATATGTGCCATGCTGGTGTGCTGCACCCATTAACTCGTCATTTAGCATTAGGTATATCTCCTACAGCTATGCCTCCCCCTCCCCCAACCCCACAACAGTCCCCAGAGTGTGATGTTCCCCTTCCTGTGTCCATGTGTTCTCATTGTTCATTTCCCACCTATGAGTGAGAACATGCGGTGTTTGGTTTTTTGTTCTTGTGATAGTTTACTGAGAATGATGATTTCCAGTTTCATCCATGTCCCTACAGAGGACATGAACTCATCATTTTTTATGGCTGCATAGTATTCCATGGTGTATATGTGCCACATTTTCTTAATCCAGTCTATCATTGTTGGACATTTGGGTTGATTCCAAGTCTTTCTATTGTGAATAGTGCCGCAATAAACATACGTGTGCCTGTGTCTTTATAGCAGCATGATTTATAGTCCTTTGGGTATATACCCAGTAATGGGATGGCTGGGTCAAATGGTATTTCTAGTTCTAGATCCCTGAGGAATCGCCACGCTGACTTCCACAATGGTTGAACTAGTTTACAGTCCCACCAACAGTGTAAAAGTGTTCCTATTTCTCCACATCCTCTCCAGCACCTGTTGTTTCCTGACTTTTTAATGATTGCATTCTAATTTTTTTTAATAGTTGAATGTTTCCTTAGAATGTTAAACATAGAGTCGCCGTATATCCTTGCAGTTCCAACCCTAGCTATATTCCCAAGAGAACTGAACACATATGTCCACACAAATCTTGTACAGGAGTGTTCATATTAATAGCAGCCTTATTTATGGTAGCCAAAAGGTGGAGACAACCCAAATGCCCATTAACTGATGAATAAATAAATAAAATGTACTATGTTTATGTGATGGAGTATTATATTCCATAAGTGGAATGAAGTACTGATTCATGCTACGACATGGATGCACCTTGAAAACATTATGCCAAGTGAAGGTGCCAGGGACAAAAGGCCACATATCACAAGATTTAATTTGTATGGAATGTTCAGAATAGGCAACATCATAGAGCAAACAGTGGTTGCCAGGGATTGAGGGGAGAGTGAATGGGGAGCGAGTAACTGCTAATGAGTATGGGGTTTCTCTTTGGGGTGATGAAAATGTTGTGGAATTAGATAGTGGTAATGGCTGTACAACTTTGTGAATAAGTTAAAAACCACCAAGTAGCACATTTTAAATGGGTGAATGTTATGTTATTTAAATTGCATTTCAATTTTAAAAAATGTATCTGGATTTTGTTGTTTCCTGGGAGCCTTGCCCATTGGATACCCACTGGGAAAATTATTTAACTTCTGCCTAGAGAACAGAGTTAGAATAATAGAACAAATATTATAAGAAGGAAGATTTATGTCAGTATCATTCAATCACTCAAAAACATATTTAATGATTCTCTCCTGCTAGACACCAGGAATGTCGTTTGAGTAAGACAGAAATGGATCCTGCTTTTAAGTGTCATACAGTCTAATTGGAGAACTTCCTACAGTTAGAGTTGTCCAATAATGAAATGATCTCCCTCCAGAGTTATTAAGATGACCTTGAAACACTGAGGTGTTCAAAAAGAAGCTAGATAATCACCTGTTGGGATGTTGTAGATAGAATTCCAGTCCTGGGAAGTGCCATGTCTTCCAAGGCCTGAAATTAGACCTGAAATTCTGATCCGCTTGAAAAGCCTCAGTAATGTGTCAATAGTTAGTAGTTTGATTTTAGTGTTAAAGAAAGTTAAGGAATGCTTCTGGATTTTGGTCCTGTTTTTAAAAATACTTAGTTGGAGTCATTAACAAGACAATGCATATGGTCTCTACTGCAGTTATAATTACCTAACTTTTCCTTTCTTGCATACTCTCTGTTTGTGCCCAGACTGCTCAGTATATGTCCAGGTTTCATTTTTTTTCTGCCTATATGACTTGCCTGCTGTTTAAAATTCCTTGCAGTAGTCATGATACAATAGAAAGAATGGTCAGGGTTCAAGGATGTCTTCTAAAAGACATGGGACTCTCAGGATGTTTTTTGAATAGGCTTAGAGTCCAACTGAACTTAAAATCATGGCATTTCCTCTTAATAGATGGGTGATCTTCGTCAGATTACTTTATTTTTCTGCGACTCAGTGTTTTCATCTGTAAAAGTATTTAACTTGCAAGTCTGTTAAAGCTTTCAAAATCATTTATAATCTTGGCACATAAGAATGGTAGCTATTATCAAAATGGTTTTGATAGCACAAAGATAAACTAAGAATTAAGGACAGTCTTTCTAAATAAAATTTTTGTTCAAAATATACCTCTGGTTTTGAATATGAATACCAGCCTAACTATTTTACCTAGAATAGGTAAATATTCAAGTATAGAGAACCATATGGGGTATTAGAAAGAGCACTGAATCAGGATTTGGAGATTTGAGTTCCATCTGTGGTTTTGATGTATGTAATAATGAGATTTTAAGTAATTTATATTTTTGAACATTAGTTCTCTCATATACCTAATATTGGGGTTACCCTACACCAGCATTTTCCAACAGGGTTCCTTGATTAACAATACGCAGTGTTTCTCAAATTTATTTGAGAACTGAACACATTTTTACAGAGCATCTCACAAGACCAGAGTGGCACAGAACACATGCCAGAAAATGCTTCCCTTCATATCTCAGGAAGGCCCTTCCAGCACCAATGTTCTGAGATGACTGCCTTCTGCACCTAAGAGTTGTCTAAACTCGAAAGAATCTCTTAACCTCTCTAAGCTTCAGTTTTATGTCCATAAAATGGAGATAATAGAGATCTGGCTTACCTCACAATTTTGGTGGGAGAATCAGCTAAATAATGTATTTGAAAATGTTTTATAAACTATAAAACACTACACAAACACAAGAGTTCCTTTCTTTCAAATTCATATCATAAGCTTTTTTAGAACATGATGGTTTGTTAAGAATATTAAAGAGAATGTAAACAACAGATGTATGTGCATGTTTATACCAACAAGAGAAGTGGGCAGAATTTCTTTCTCGCACACCAAAGGAATTTCCTGATTATTCTTTGGGCTTGGGTTTAATGAATATTATATACTTTGTACATACCAGTGATTTTTTATAACTTCAAGATGCCTTTGATTAATTAACAAGTGAAGTGAATAAGGTGAAACGGGGAAGGCCCTCTCGGCTATTTAATTGCTGAAGGACAGAGAGCACACATAGAGCTTGTGTTTCTCATGTGTTGTTCTCATAGATGGATCCAGCAATTTTTGTACATGGGAAATAGAATGGTTATGGGAGGTTTGGGGGTAAAGATTCTATAAAGGTATGTGATAAAATGGAAAGAATGTGATTTGGAGCCAGAAGACCTAAATGTGGTCCTGATTATGCCATTCACTGGCTGAGTTATTTGGGACAAGCCATAACCCTATGAGAATCAGATTCCTCCTCTGTAAAATGGGGTTTTTGCAAAAAAATCAGATTTCTCCTCTGTAAAATGTTTTTTTTTTCTACAATGGCCATTGTAAGGCTATTGTAAAAGAAAATGAGAAAATTATTTGTAATTCTAAATTGCTATAGAAATATTAACCATATGGCTTTGATAAGACATTTGAATCACATCTGAATTGATGAACAAGAAACCACTGGAAAATTCTGATTATATATGTCTCCACCAACTTCTTGACCTTATTTTTTAGCATTAAAAACACGTAAAAATATAATACAGCAAAAGCATGTAAAATATATAATATACCATGTACAAAAATAACTATTATGTGGAATTCAATATCATTTAGTTTAAGGTGAATGTTATTGAAATCTGTCTTTATATTATTGACCTTACAGTATGGGCTGCATAGACATCTTTTAAGAATGATTCTGCTATGAAACAGACATAAAGGAGCATTCTTAAAAGCCTGTAATTTCTAAATAAAAGTCAGTGAACCTCTTTCTTTTTTTATTTTTTAATTTTTTAAATTTTTTTATTTTATATATATATATATTTTTATTATACTTTAAGTTCTAGGGTACTCTGCCATTAAGACCCTATATCTATAGACAAAACAAATCCTAACTGGCAGGTTATAAAGTACTCTTTAATTCACACAATGTGTTATATTTCTGGAAAAGATAGTCTCAAGAGCAGTTTAATCTGACACGTGTACCCATAAAAATGGAATTAAACTCAGCCGGATGCGGTGACTTACGCCTGTAATCCCAGCACTTTGGGAGGCCAAGGCGGGTCGATCACAAGGTCAGGAGATCGAGACCATCCTGGCCAACATAGTGAAACCCCGTCTCTACTAAAAATACAAAAATTAGCTCAGTGTGGTGGCGCATGCCTGTAATCCCAGCTACACAGGAGGCTGAGACAGGAGAATCGCTTGAACTCGGGAGGCAGAGGTTGCAGTGAGTCAAGATTGTGCCACTGCATTCCAGCCTGGCAATAGAGCGAGACTCTGTCTAAAAAAAAAAAAAAAAAAAAAAAAAAAAAGAGACAGGAATTGAACTCAAGTTATTTTTCTGAAAAGGAACTGATTGCCCAGCTTTTTATAGAATGAATCACGAACCTCATTTTTACCTATAAATAATATTGCTTTATTTTATATAATAATCACTGGAATATTTAGAAAGTGTTAGGAAGGAGTTGTCATAATAACCAGTTATATATAACTGAATTTAATGATGCAGCCTCATACTAAACTATATATAATTATTAATTTCAAACAACTTTTTAGTATAATAAATATGAAAGTAAAAGCCTGCCTTTGTAAGTTTGTAAATGTGAATCCAATAATGTATTTTTTTCTTGTGGTGAGTTTCAAGATCGTTTGTTGGCCTTCTGCTATGCAAGGGGTTGGAATTCATTTTCTCTGCGATGATGATGAGCACAAAACATATAGAGAAGCCGTCTTGTCAAGTGAAAGCTGGCACGGTAAAAAGGGGAATGGTTTATTAAGAACTAGTATAAGTGGATGATTGGATAAGAACTCAGAAAACAAAACAAATAAATAAGGCTCTAAAACATTTGAAAGTCTCAGTGGAAACAGGAAAATAGATGTGACTCAGATTATAATTTAAATAGTGCCTATGCATTTGGATCACTAAAGTTATTTGGTCAACTAGGGAGAAAACCTAAAGATATCAATAGGTTAGATGAATCTCTTAAAGGATGACTTATTGGAATCCTTTCTACAGTCTTATTAGGCCCTAAATGTGGAAGTGACACATGATCCTTAGGCATGAATCCAGAAAACATGCCATGTAGTCCCGAAATGAGGGTTATTGCAATGCAATTCCCAAAGTTTATTAATGCAAGAGAGTTGTTTTGTAATAACCTGGACAAATCCCTTTGGAAGATGGATTTCTTTATGTTCAGGCCAAATTTAGCTTTGTGTTTTCATGGCCATGTTTATATATATATTCTCATATTTGCAAACACTATATGTATAGACTCTTCTAGAAATCACTTATCCAAATGACATATTTCTTATCCAAATGACATATTTTTGCTCATCTATTCTTTTTTACAGCAGCCCTATAATTCCTTAATTTTCACTTCTATGAACTCTTTCTAGTATAGTTATAATTGTTTAGTAGTGACTGAGGTGTTCATCTCTTTTCTTCCTTGGGAAATGGAAGAAAGATGAAAGTGTTATTTATTATTGTTATTCTCTGTATGATAGATTATTAAAATGACTACAAATTCCTTGCCTCTCTGCCTCCACACTCTTATTATGTGATGTTGCAGATCTTTCCTTCAAGAGGGTTGGTCTATATCCCCATCCTTTGAAGAATGGGCTGGTCATGTGACTTACTTTGGCCAATGGGACATTAGCAAACACAATGCAAACAAAGGCTTGAAAAGCACTTGTGCATTGGGGTTTGCTTTCTTATTGGGATTGGAATTCTGAGACAGGCCACTGAGTGAACAACATGGGCTAACCTACTGAAAGATGATGGAAGAAAACTGGGGTCTTGTCTACCAGCCAGCTAGCCATCAAGTTGGGTGAGGCCATGCAAGATCATGCTGTCACCGTCAAATACACTAGCTTACCACAGATGCAAGAGAATGTTCAGAAAAGATCAGATAAACTTGCCCAGACAAAACAACTATCCAATTGACTCACAGAATCATAAGCTAGATCATGAGGATTAAAGAAAATTCCCACACTGTATTACTTATCTATTGCTGTGTAATAAATCACCCTCAAACTTAACAGCTTAAAGTAACAAACATTTATTATCGTATATCCTATATTCTATAGACTATATATCTATAGGATATTTTATATCTTATCTCCTCTATTCTATAGGTAGGAATCCAGGCATGGCTTATCTGGATGTCTCTGGCTCAAGGTCTCTCATAAAGCTGAAGTCAAGGTGTTGGCTGAAGGTGCCGTCATCTCAAAACTTGACTGGGGAAGGATCCACTTCCAAACTCACCCACATGACTTTGGTGAACTTCAGGTCCTCTCTGACTGGGCTGGAGATATCAGTTCCTTGCCACATCCCCTCCTTGCCTTGGCCCCCTGCCATTGAGCGGCTTATATCATGGCAACTTGCTTCCCCCAGAGAGAAAGATCCCAGCAAGAGCAAGTGAAAGAAGCCCTGAAGGCAGAAGCCACAGTCTTTTTATAACCCAATCTTGGAAGTGATATTTCATCACATCTGCCAAATTTATTTGCTAGAAGCAAATTACTAATGCAGCCCTTATTCAAGGGAAGGAATTATCCAAGGGCATCATAACAGGAGGCAGGTATCGTTGAGAGTCATTTTTAAGTCTGCCTCTTAGAAAAACAAAATTTCTGGTTTTTGTATAGCCATAGTGACAGGTAGCCACCACACCAATTTTAAACACATTAAATAGATCAACTATAATGTGTCTCAGTGAACATGCTTTTGCAAGCCCAACCAGTCAATATTAACCCCTCATTTCTGTAAATCTATCAATCAGGAATGTATTCACCAGAAGAAGCACATCTCTAAGTATGCCAACCAATCAACTAAAGTCTCACTCAAGTAACTGTGGTTCAACAAGTGATGTCAACTCACTTGATGACAATGAGTTTCAGATAATGACCCTGAAAATTCACCAATCTCTGAACTCCATGTATCCCCCAAACATTCTATGAGGTCAGCAGTCTGCTCAGCTAGGAGAGATGGCTTGATCAGCACTGCCCTTCCCTACCGTGTCAGCAATAAGTTGAGCCTTGTGTTTTTTGTTTGTTTCACATATTGATGATGGTCTATCACCTTCTAACAGTTCAATAGATGTTGTTTTTAGCCACTAAGTTTTGGTAGTAAGCTGTTAGGCAGCAAAAGTTAACTGATATACTGGCAAATAGCAGATCCTTCAGAAGTCATTCTGTTTTTCATCCTCAAAAGAGTGGAAGCTCAGCTCATTTGGCATGGAAATTGGGAAATATAGATTGTCAGTCATTAATGGGAATAATGGCTTATAAAAGTGGGTAAGAGTTAAAGTTATTATTGTCCTGAATTCAGATTAATTTGTGATTCAAGATATTCTGTCACTCCTTTTAAAACCTAATTATAGATGTCTTAAGTGTTTCTGGAAAAATCTGTTAAATTCCTTCAGTGGACTTGACTTTTCCTCTTAAAATACTAAAGATGTTGATGGTGACATTGTGAAGGCACATACTCTCACATAACCGCAAAATAATTTCTGAGAAGCTGGTATCTGTAAGGTAACTTTTAAAGGCTCTGATTTATTTCTGTGGTTAAGAAAAGAGGAATTATTAAGAAATTGTTGGAAATGTGCCATGGCTAGGTTTTTCCTCCTCATATTTGTAGGCTTTCATGTGATGCTCCCTTAGCTCAGCATTGGTCAAAACATGTTTGTTCCATAGTCTCTTGTGCTAATTTTCTAGAAGAACAGCACATTAAAAAAAAACAACAAACCTGGAGGTTTGTCACATACTGGTCAACAACCAGATGATCAGTAATCCCTACGAAAGAAGAATGTGGCAAGAAATGATCCAAAACATAAATTATTATTTCCCAAACCAATTACATTTAAAGCATTTTAACTTAAAGCACATCTCAGTGTATATAAAGAACTGGTGTTGAAAGGTTGTAATTGGAGATAAAATCAAGGTCAAATCTAAAATACTGTAATAAAGAATTCCAAGTACAAGTTGAGAGTACAGGGAGTTTTTGAGATAGTTTAAATACAGCAATGACATAATCAGAGCCATGTTTTAGGAATATAAATTTGGTATATGTGTAGGGCAAACAGTGGGGAGAAAACAGATGGAAGCAGACTAGTTAGGAACCATCACAGCCCAGGTCATGGGCATTAGTGCTCCTCTACCATCCACACACCAACCACCTTGGAAGCCACCTAATAGTTGTACACCAGTCTCTTATCTATAAAACAAAGTGAGGTTAAGCTACATGATCCTTAAGGTCCTTTGTGAAACCTAAAAACAAAACCAAACTCCTTAACTTTCTGGGGTCTTAGGAAGCAACATTAAAGCCATGGAAGAGTTTGGGCTATTAAAAGAGCAAAAACCAACCTTGGTTGAGTGTTGGTCAAAGATAAGTCTCTTTTGCTTACTTCAACCATATCCCAAAGCAGAAATCCCACTTACACAATAGTTGACAGATGGTCTTGAGTCTCTGCTTCAATACCTCCAGTAATAGAGAACTCACTCTTATGAAAGAGATCACTTTATTTCTGGGCAGCTCCAACTGTGTTTTCATGTCCTTTGCTACTGAGGTAAAATTTGTTTGTTCTTATTAGGTCTGCTCTCTGGAATTACACAGAAGTCCACTTTTGCTTCTGTGTGACCACTAAACTTGAGCCCATCCCTCTAAACTAAACACTCTAAAGTATTTTTATCTGTTTTTAGAGGATGTGATTTTTGGACTTTTCACCATCTCAAACACCCAGAAGGAAAGTGTCACAGCTTATGTGAATCCCCAAATGCTGCTGTGACAGTTCCCAGCTCCTCCTTCTCAATCCACCCTTGCCCTGGCTGTCAGAATGAGAACATAGCTCAGACACTCTCCCTCCAAGATCAAAACTCGTGGTTCTCTGGTGTGTGGGCTCCAAGGATGAGGTTTGTGGAATGACCCCAGAGTGATCTGTGAATTAACAAATTGACTGGGACTGAACATCCCTCATTCCCAGTGGGAGGGGCTGTACCTGAGCCCAATTTGCCAAATAAATGGTGACCTCTGGATTGGTGGCTTCTTTCCTGCAGCTCAAGGGGCTGTGAATTCCCTTGGGCCCTCAAAGTCCACTGGACCTGGTCAGATGGCGCTTCTCAGCACTCCCCTAATCAGCAAGCACTTAAGTTCAGCCTGCTTAACACCTGAGTCTGAAGATGTTTGCTCTCCCAACTAATCCACTTTCAAGTTTATACCATAAGGTTTGATAGCAGGAGTTCAGGGTCCTTTCCCAGCAATGCAAATTCACCGTGTGTCTGGCTACACTGCCTTGGGTTCCAACTCCTGAACCTCAGGGGTTCTGAAAAGGCACAGGTCTCCAAACCTCTTCTTTCTGATCCTTGGGTTACATGTTTTCCCAATAAATCTTGCACCATCTGCCTACTCTGAAGTTGTGAAATTCATAGTCATCCATTCCACCAAAGAGTTATAGTACACGCACATATACATACACACAGAATTTACACAAATGTACACATTGTTTCCCTCTTAATTTCTTCCCTTTGCTTGGAGATTAGGTCTGGTGTTCGCATTGAATGTATTATTGCTTCTCTAAGCCATGTGGATTGAATTTCTCTCATAATGGATTTTCTGAAAGCAAAAGTATTAATTCCAATTACCTGTTTATTTATCAAGTGGCAATACCTGCTCTTAACCCAAAGGGCATAATGTTACTCCACGAATATGCCTATCAGCTGAAGATAATATCTCAGGGGTGGATGCTCAGGGGCTTTCCAGGCCTCCAGAAAAGCTCCCTATTTGGGAGGATCCTCCAGACAGCCAGCCTCTGGAGTGTGACCAAGCAGGGATCAGGGGCTAGGATTTGTTTACACAGATCTCTAATCCCTGAGCCCAAGGTCTCTGGTAGTTTCTTTGTGAAAGCAAGGTTTTTAGTTCACAAACTTGAACCATTGTTACTCAAGCTTCTCTCTGGTCACTCAGTCATCTTTCCACCCAGCATTATATAAATGCTCTTTCAATCATCTGCAAGCAGGAAGGGGTAATGTTAGCTGTTGGTCGGGAGTTCCAGATGGTCACTGGGGCAAACTGGAGACTCTTATGGAGTTGAGGAGACTCTTATGGAGTTGAAGGGGCTTGCAGGTATGATTTAAAGTGCAGGAAGTCTAAGGGAGGAGTTCACACCTGTTCTTTATCTTTTGCTTAGAAACCTCCGTATTATGCCCATCAGGTAAAGAGGCAGGCGATTTCTCAGATTAGAAAGAATTATTTTCCATAGTAAATGCGGACCCAATTTCCTCTGAATGGTACACACTCATAGCATGCCTTCTGGCCATGAGACTTCATGATGAATATTTCAGCCTGCTCGTAAGAGCTGGTGAGTATCTATTGGGTATTAATATTTACTATGTACCAGGCACAGTTCTAATTGTTTACAGATTTTAACCTTTTAATCCACAGGAGAGGAATCTGGCAGAGATATTCCTATTAACCCCTTTTGATAAATAAAGAAACTAAGGCACAGGGAGTTAGTAGCCTGCTCTGGGTTTCACAGTGAAAAAGTGTGGTAGACATACAAAAATTAATTCAAGATGGATTAAAGACTTAAAAGTTAGACCTAAAACCATAAAAACCCTAGAAGAAAACCTAGGCATTACCATTCAGGACATAGGCATGGGCAAGGACTTCATGTCTAAAACACCAAAAGCAATGGCAACAAAACCCAAAATTGACAAATGGGATCTAATTAAACTAAAGAGCTTCTGCACAGCAAAAGAAACTACCATCAGAGTGAACAGGCAACCTACAAAATGGGAGAAAATTTTTGCAACCTACTCATCTGACAAAGGGCTAATATCCAGAATCTACAATGAACTCAAACAAATTTACAAGAAAAAAACAACCGCATCAAAAAGTGGGCAAAGGATATGAACAGACACTTCTCAAAAGAAGACATTTATGCAGCCAAAAAACACATGAAAAAATGCTCATCATCATTGGCCATCAGAGAAATGCAAATCAAAACCACAATGAGATACCATCTCACACCAGTTAGAATGGCAATCATTAAAGAGTCAGGAAACAACAGGTGCTGGAGAGGATGTGGAGAAATAGGAACACTTTTACACTGTTCGTGGGACTGTAAACTAGTTCAACCATTGTGGAAGTCAGTGTGGCGATTCCTCAGGGATCTAGAACTAGAAATACCATTTGACCCAGCCATCCCATTACTGGGTATATACCCAAAGGACTATAAATCATGCTGCTATAAAGACACATGCACACGTATGTTTATTGCAGCATTATTCACAATAGCAAAGACTTGGAACCAACCCAAATGTCCAACAATGATAGACTGGATTAAGAAAATGTGGCACATATACACCATGGAATACTATGCAGCCATAAAAAATGATGAGTTCATGTCCTTTGTAGGGACATGGATGAAATTGGAAATCATCATTCTCAGTAAACTATCACAAGAACAAAAAACCAAACACCACATGTTCTCACTCATAGGTGGGAATTGAACAATGAGAACACACGGACACAGGAAGGGGAACATCACACTCTGGGGACTGTTGTGGGGTGGGGGGAGGGGGGAGGGATAGCATTAGGAGATATACCTAATGCTAAATGACGAGTTAATGGGTGCAGCACACCAGCATGGCACATATATACATATGTAACTAACCTGCACATTGTGCACATGTACCCTAAAACTTAAAGTATAATAATAATAAAATAAAATAAAATAAGAAAAATAAAAAGTGTGGTAGAGCCAGGATTTGGACCCAAACAGTCTGGCTCCAAAGTCCAGGCTTCACAGTGGCACATACTGCCCTTCCAGACATCTCTGTCCCCTCAGGGTGACCCCCAGCTTATCCTTCCAACTCCGTCTCCTTAATCCTCTGTAGTAAAACTGGAGTATTCACTCTTTTCTGAACAAAATCTGTTTTCCCCACCTGTGTGTCCTCTCATGCCCATCTCCACACCCCATCCCCACCTGTAAATCTCCCATCAGTTTTGGGGAGAGTCCATCTCAAAGATACTATCAAAGCAAAAGAAACTAACATTTGCTAAGCTCCTGTTACCTTTTGGGTTTTGTGCTGAGGAAACGCACATAAAATATTCTATTTAATTGTCGGTCTAACTCTTTGACATAGGATAGATTTCCTCATTTTCCAAATAAGAAAAAGCTCTCAGATGAGTACCCTGCTCAGCTGTAAAGAGCAGTACTGGGCTGACTGCAGCTGTCCACAGTGGTGCCTTAAGCATTAAGGGTGTCCTCCCTTTAACTTGGTCCTCCCACATAGCACTTTATGCAGCTCTCACGACACTTCTTTGTACCTTATAGGTATTTGTGGAATACTCCCATAATACAACTTCTGTAGCAGGAATTGTATCATGCTCCTTTCTTCCCTGGGGTGTCCAGCCTAGTCTTTCGTACCTAGGTCAATTAATAAGTATCTGTGTAACTGAATGAAACTGGATGGAGGATTAGGGAGGCAGGCATTGTGAAGGAGACAGGCTCAGTCTTGCCAGCTTCAACACTTCTTCCAAGTTCTTAAATAACGAGCTGTCAACTTTCCTTGAGTGCCCAAGCCTTTTGGGAAGGAAAAACTGAACTGAAACAAGCAGGTACGTGCCTCAGTCCATGAGAATAGGAAGCTCCTGCTTTCAGACATGACAAGTCTCCAAAATATGTGGTGTTAACTCCAATCATGCACATCTAGCACAACTTGTGACTGCACAGGCATGTGCAAACGAGCTCAGGAGTGGAGACATTCTAACCCAAACGTGACAGAATACATGAAAACACCACAAAAGCAACTTAACTTGAATATTACATGGCTCCTACAAAAGAAAATAATTCGCTTGGTAACTTTCTTTTATCAAATGCCATGTTTTTACTTAAATGTGTATATTAGCCTCAGTTTGCTGTATGCCAGCTGTATAAGTTATTAGCTGAGGAGTATAAGGTACCATGTCTGTTCCACCATTGCTGGATCCTAAGTTCCTGAAAATGAACAAAACAGGACAAAACAAATATTTCCTTTTCCATTTCTGCTGCCTTCTTCTCTCTCATTCTGAAGCAGGGGGCTGAGAGTTATAAAGATAATCCAGCCATTAAGCAAAAATAGTTTTAAGTACCAGCCCTCTTTATCTTGCTCTGATTCCAAATGGCTGAAAAACAGGAGTGGCTTTAAAATCCATAAAGTTGATGATACAATTGCCAATAAAGTACTGGAGAAAGAGAAGAAATAACTTAGCTTACATTTTATCCGCATATAAAAATGGTTATAGGGCAGTCAAGGCAGCATGGCGTGGGAGAAATTGGATTTGAATTGATCAAAAGGCTGGATCATAAATTTGAAAGGGGAAATACTGGATGTAGGGAGACCAGGAGATGAGTTATGGCAGTAGTTTTCTAAAAGATGATAAGGACACCCCAAATCAGTGTTAGAAGGAATTATCATTTGGGAGGTGCTGGGAAAGGGTTGGCAGTCAACTGGATGAGGATTGGTGAGGAATCAAGGGCCATTCCCTATCTGACTCTTGGGTGAACAGTGTCACCACCAATCAACTCCAGGGGTAGCAGGAGGTGGAACAGCTTAGAGGTGCTTGCTGCAGTTTACTGGTAAAGTAGGGAGCAATGTCACTGGCTACTAATGAGAGGAGAGCGAGTATGTTAGGGCCTTGAGGATGGTGGAGGTCTACAATGATAACTGAATACAGAGAAGTTACTGACCAAAGGAAACGAAAAGAGAGAAGGGCAGAACCGGAAAACACACACTGGTGGAGAAGTATGACTTTCTAGCAGTGTTCCATTGCCCAGCTGTAGGAAGAGAGAGAGCAGAGTGTGACAGCAATAAGTACAGAATAAGCTTCATTAAAGGAGATGTGTCAGGTGACCTTGATGTTTACTTGGTCTAACATACTCTTGATTGCCAAAGTCTTTACTGAGATAGTCAGATAATAACTACTCAGGCCAGATACTGACCCAACTATTTGTGTTTTCAACTGATCAGTGTATAAACTAATACATTTAGAGTAATCAATGTGAGAAGGATTTGAGGGAGCTAGGACTGGAAGCAAGGAGACTAGCCAGGGGCAGTCCATGCAAAAGATAAAGTTCTGATCCAATGCAATATTAGTTGGGATATAACTCAGGATTTTATGAAGCCAACAAGAATGTTTTTTGTTTTGTTTTGTTTTGTTTGTCTGTTTTGATGTATGACTGAGTCCTCAAAAGAAAAGTGAAGACAGCATTTTTAAGAGGCAGTGTGACTTTACAGGTAAGAACACTGGCTCTGGTAAGTCAACTCTCTCAGTTCAAATCCCAACTATATTGCATACGAATTGTGTGACAACTCTTATGAGGCACAACAATTATTTCCATTTTACAGATGAGGCACAACCAGGTTTAGGTAACTTGTTCAAGTTACACGGTTGTAGAAATTAAATAGGTTAATACATGCAAAGGGCTTGGTAAAACTGCCTGATACCTATTAAGAACTTGGTAAACATTTGTATTATTCTTATGTATATGTAACCCAAATACTGTCCTCAGCTCAAAAAAATCATCTTGTTCTTGATATTAAAATCAAAATGCTTAAAGGTCCCATCTACAGTGCCCTCTCCAAGATTTGTGTACATTCCTGTAGATTGCAGCAGTTCTTGTTCAAATTTTCTTTGCTCAAGAAACTCTTCAATTCACTTCTCATCTCCTGTGGCTGTGTTCTGTTTTTCTACCTTGTTTTGGTTCCAACGTAGAGCACAGCCTCCTCTCCTAGATATCTGTAAAGTGCTTCCATCACAACACCGTTAGAAAAATTTTGCCCAAAGTTTAGAGGGTGATAGAGTGGCAGCTTATACGATAGCACAACAACTTAACATGGAGTATTAGACACCTTTGTTTTCGCAAGTCCGTTGGACATATCCATTGTTAGGAATGTACACTAGTGATTTTCTTGCCTCATATGACCAAGTTGCTGAACCTCTTGCTCTCTCTTTCAGCCTCAACTTCTTTATCTTTCTTCCTTTTTAGCCTAATAGTTTCATGTCTTCTTTTGGCTGCCAAAGGAACTCCATCTTTTTCTTTATTATTTGCAACAGTTAGCTTTCTCTTTGTTTCACATCTCCGCCTTGCAGAACCAAGATCTATCAAGGTGTTTAGTCAAACAAAAAATAATACTTTCCCTGGGAAAAAGCTACTGTTAACTTTTAAAGTACATATTCCTCATTAAATGTACTAACATTCACAATTAAAAAATGCAACATAGTGTTGTTCTAATATAAGTGTCTAGTTACTCTATATGATTCACAAACCCAAGTAATGAAAAATCCCTTTTTATTCAATTTGACAATACAGTATTTTGTTTAGGATTTTTGCATCTTTGTTCATGAGAGAGGTAGGTTTGCAATTTTCTTTTTTGGTAATGTTCTTTTCAGTCAAGGTTATACTGGCTTTAGAAAATAAATTGGAAATGCCTATTATCCTTTTTCTCTTCCCTGGAAAAGTTTGTATAAAAGTGTTATGTCTTCTTTAATGTTTAGAAGACATCATGGGTAAAACACTGGGCCTGGATATGTGTGTGTGTGTGTGTGTGTGTGTGTGTGTGCATGCGCACGCACGCGCATGCACATGTAGAGTTCATTAAGAACTCAAATTGTTTTTATTTTAATGTTTCTTACATGTGTTAAAATAAAAGAAAAACTACTCCATATGGCCCATAGTTTCTATACAAATACAAGAACAAAATCAATTTACCTGCTAAAGATAAAGCTGTGAAACCTAGTAACTTTCAAAGTTAACAGTATTCTCTGATGTGATGAATAACTGGTTTTCATGGGCTAAGTTGCAATGTGAAATGTGAATGTGGTATTGTTTGGGTCTTCTGTTGTTGCCATACCTAAGTTCTCTTGTGCCATGAAATGACTCAAGTTTCCCATCCCTTTTCTTTATTCAAATGTGAAAAATTTATTTTCATAAGGCTGACAGTGACATCATTTGGTCTTCATTTAGCAGAAATGTCTGATTTATGCATTAAAAACTCAACTGTTCTTTTTATATTAGCCTGTAATTATTAGAATACATGCTCCCTTATATTACTTGGTGGCAGGAGGTTGTTTTATGTTGTCAAATCAATCTCATTTATCAACTAATATAAGAAATTGAAATTGCATTCTATGGGAAAGCCTTTTAATTGAAAACAATCATTCAAAAGAGAAGTTGCATATTCATAACTAGGAAAAATAATTCAACTCTAACGTAACTGGGAACAAGGGAAGTTATTTATGTTCTAATATTAAGACACCTAAGGTCTGGCTTCTGACCCTGACATCAGGCAAGCATGTTTCCAATGCATTAAACTTAAATATAGTCACTTAAAGTAATTCATCAGGACTACTGCAAACACAAATTCAGAAGTAGAAACTAAAATTGCATGATAATATTTGAGGATAAAGTGGTTGCACAGATGGCTACAAATATGTTTATATTATCTTTGAGGATTATCATTGAAAAGAAAATACACACTCTCAGAATTTCTATAGAGAATAGGTGGACCTTTGAAAATGCATTTAAAGACTCTCACAAGTCTAATAACCCTAGTGAGAAACACTATTCCATACTAAACAATCAATTTTTTAAAACTCTACTTTTGTCTGGCGGCCTATTCATTCATCATTCTTGTTCTGTTGTCATTTTCTGTGTGTGCTCTGTTCTTTTTGTTCCAAAGCCAATGTCTACATTTAAGAGGATCCATACTATACGGGCAGAAAAATTTTAAGCTTTGCATCTGCACATGCAAAATTTACTCTAAGTATTGAGTTCTTTGCTGTCCTGTAAGAAGCTCTGTTAAAGTGTGGCTGAATAATATTAATTCTTACGGCTTTTGTTGTTTGTGTATTTGTTTATCCTTACCCTCTTTGGGCTGGACTAGACGTTTTTATTGCTCCAAGAGGAAATCAGCATGGCAGAACTGGAGGATATATGCATTAATTTCTTGATTTTTAAGTGTGAAAAAGCCTGTCCTGTTGAAACTGCTGAGCCAGTTCACTAGCACCTCTGCTCCCAGCAGAAGAGGGAGGAGGGGTCTTGGTCGGAGTTAGGAGATGATTTAGATTAGAGGCGGAGAGTTCAGTGATGGTGAGAATCTCTGAACGGGTGTGCTGTGCCCTGCTTCCTTGCCTAGTTGTTAACTCCAAACTTGGGGAGGGTGGGTGGTTAAAGAAACAATTCTCCAAAATGTGAGAAGAAGAGATATAGGCATCCTGTCTTCTCTCTAGAGAAATAGAACAAGAATAGAATAAGAGCCAGCTGCACGGGGAGCAGGACTGGAGAGGTGTGAGGCAGCCCATCAGGTTTTCTGTTTAACAACAGAAATGGGGTTGGTAGCAGAGTAGAATTTTCTATATCCCTAAGAAAGGCAGCAAGCCGGCTGGGCGCTCTGGCTCACACCTGCAATCCCAGCACTTTGGGAGGCCAAGGTGGGTGGATCATTTGAGGTCAGGAGTTTGAGGATAGTCTTGCCAACATGGTGAAACCCCATCTCTACTAGAAATATAAACATTAGCCAGGCGTGGTTGTGAGTGCCTGTAGTCCCAGGTACTTGGGAGGCTGAGACAAGGAGAATCACTTGAACCTGGGAGGTGGAGGTCCCAGTGATTCTGGAGCCGAGATCACACCACTGCATTCCAGCCTGGGCAACAGAGCAGGACTCCATCTCAAAATAAAAATAAAGAAAGAAAGAAAGAAATAAGAGGCACCAAACCTTGCTAAGAGCACACTGGCAGACCTGAGGCTGAGGTATAGACAGTATGTCTAAAAATCACTGAGAGTGTGACTTCTTAAAAGATGTCAGCATGGAGGAGCAATGCCAATAGCCAGGTGGAACAATGACCGTGCAAGATGAATTAAACACTTAAATATAAGACTTGAAACTAGAAAAATACTAGAAGAAAACCTAGGGAGAACTCTTCTGGACATTGGTATAGACAAAGAATTCATGACTAAGACCTCAAAAGCACAAGCGTCAAAACCAAAAATAGACAAATGGGACTTAATTAAGCTAAAGGATTCTGCACAGCAAAAGAAGTAATCAATAGACTGAACAGACAACATGGAGAATAAAAGAAAATATTTGCAAACTATGCAACTAATAGGGGACTAATATTCAGAATTTATAAGGAAGTCAAACAACTCAACAACAACGAATACCAAATAACCCTGTTAAAAAGTGGGCAAAAAAACATGAGCAGACATTTTTTTGAAAGAAGTCACAAAAAACATATGAAAAAATGCTCAACATCACTAATCATCAGAGAAATGTACATTAAAACCACAATGAGATATCATCTTACACCAGTTAGAATGGCTATTATGAAAAATACAAATAAAAAAAAGCAGATGTTGGCAAGGATGCAGAGAAAAGGAATGCTTATAGACTGTTGGCGGGAATGTAAATTAGTACAACCTCTGTGGAAAACAGCGTGGATATTTTTCAAAGAATTAAAAATAGAACTACTATTTGATTCAGCAATCTCACTACTGGGTATCTACCCAAAGAAAAATAAATAAGTTTATTTTTAAACAAATATCTGCATTTATATGTTTATTGCAGTATCCTTCTTATCCTTTATATTATCTTTGTCTAGTATTTAATTCTATACATACAGCAATTCTCACAAGGCATTTTTATAAATGCTTTGAAGAAATAATTTTAACTTAAATTTCCTCCCTCTAATACCCTTCATTCTTCTCTTCACCTCCATGTTTCCATCTTGGATCATTTTTTTCTGCTTGAAAAAACATCTTTGTGAATTTTTTATTTCTGTAAAGGTTTACTGGCATGAGTTCGCTCCTTTTTTTGTCTAAAAATTATCTTTATTTCATTTTCTTTTTTTTCTTTAATTTTTTTTTCTACCTGGGCACAGTGGCGCACACCTGTAATCCCAGCAATGTGGGAGGCTGAAGCAGGAGGATCACTTGAGCCTAGGAGTTTGAGAGCAGCCAGGGAACATGGTGAGATGCTATCCCAAAAACATTTTTTTGTTGTTGTTGACTTAAAAATATATTTTTTATTTTATTTATTTGTTTTTTATTTTGTTTGGTTTTGTTTTGAGATGGAGTCTCTCTCTGTCACCCAGGCTGGAGTGCAGTGGCGCGATCTCAGCTCACTGCAAGCTCTGCCTCCCAGGTTCATGCCATTCTCCTGCCTCAGCCTCCTGAGTAGCTGGGACTACAGGTGCCCACCACCATGCCTGGCTAATTTTTTGTATTTTTAGTAGAGATGGGGTTTCTCTGTGTTAACCAGGATGGTCTCGATCTCCTGACCTCATGATCTGCCTGCCTTGGCCTCCCAAAGTGCTGGGATTACAGGCGTGAGCCACCATGCCTGGCCTTATTTTATTTATTTTATTTTGATTCAAGGGATGCATGTGCAGGTTTGTTACATGGGTATGTTGTGTGATGCTGATGTTTGGGCTTCCTGCTGCCCGATTAGTGAACATAGTACCTGGTAGGTAGTTTCTCAACCCTTGCCCCCACCCCTGCCATCTCACTTTTTGGAGTCCCAGTATTTATTGTTCCCAGCTTTGTGATTGTGTATACCAAATGTTTAGTTTTCACTTATAAGTGAGAACATGCAGTATTTGGTTTCCTGTTTCTGCATTAATTCACTTAAGATAATGGCCTCCAGCTGCATCCATGTTGCTTCAAAGGACATGATTTTGCTCTTTTTTATTGTTGTGTAGTATTCTATGGTGTATATGTACCATATTTTCTTTATCCAATCCACCATTCACTTGCACCTGGGTACCATGTCTTTGCTATTGTGAATAGTGCTGTGATAAACATATGAGAGCAGGTGTCTTTTTGTTAGAATGATTTATTCTCCTTTGAGTGTATAACCAGTAATGAGATTGCTGAGTTCAACAGTAATTCTATTTTTAGTTCTTCAAGATATCTCCAAATTGCTTTCCACAGGAGCTGAAATAATTTGCATTTCCACCACCAGTGTATAAGCATTCCCTTTTCTTTGGAGCCTCATCAACATGTTACTTTCTGACTTTTAAAACATTTCCATATCTACATATATTTACTGAAATCCATGGGTTCACACTATCTCCAATATCAATTCAACACCACAGTATTCATTCTAATTTTCTCCTTTTCCTCTCTCATTTTTTTAACTTTTATTTCAGGTCCAGGGATACATGTGCAAGTTTGTTTTGTATATATATAATATTTCTATTGTTAAGTCAGCTCTCTTCTCTATTTCTCTCTCTCTCTCTCTACATTATATATATATATTAGAAATTGCATGTCACAGGTGTTTGGGGTACAGATTATTTGTCACCCAGCTAATAAGCATAGTACCCTATATGCAGTTTTTTGATCTTCTCCCTCCTCCCACCCTCCACCCTCAAGTAGGCCCCAGTGTCTGATGTTGCCTTCTTTGTGTCCATGTGTACTCACTGTTTAGCTCCCACTTATAAATAAGAACATGTGGTATTTGGTTTTCTGTTTCTGTGATACTTCGCTTAGGATAATGGCCTCCATCTCCATTCATGTTCTCACAAAAAACATGATTTCATTCTTATTTGTGGCTTCATAGTATTCCATGGTGTTTATGCATCACATTTTCTTTTTCCATTCTACCACTGATGGACACTTAGGTTGATTCCATGTGTTTATTATTGTGAATAGTGCTGCAACAAACATACACATGCTGTTTCTTGATGGTTTATGGCTTGCATCCTCACGAGTGGTGGTCTGAGCTGTATCTGAAGCCCTTTGAGCCAAGGCTAGAGCCGGAGTGGCTGGGATGTGAGGAGCAGTGTCCTGAGGATAAGCAGGGCAACAGTGCCTTGGCCCCTGAAACCACTCTTTCCTCCTGGGCCTCTGTACCCATGATGGGAAGGGCTGCCCTGAAGACTTCTGAAATGGCTTTGAGGGCTTTTTCCTCATTGTTTTGGATATTAGCATTTGGCTCCCTTTTGATCATACTAATCTCTCTAGAAAGTGTTTGTTCCACATATGCTTGGATTCTTTTTCTACCACAGAGCCTGACTGCAAATTTTCTGAACTTTTATGCTCTGCTTCTCTTTTAAATGTTACAACTTTAGGTCATTTCTTTACTCCTGTACCTGATTATAGGTTGTAAGAAGCAGCCACCCTACTTCTTGAATGCTTTGCTGCTTAGATATTTCTTCCACCAAATACCTTAAATCATCACTCTTAAGTTCAAATTTCCACAGATCCCTAGGACATAGACACAATTCAACCAAGTTCTTTGCTGAGGCATGACATGGGTAAACTTTGTTCCACTTCCCAATAACTTCCTCAATTCCATCTGAGACCACATCAGCCTGGACTTCACTGTTCATGTCTCTGTCAGCATTTTGGTCACAACCATTCAACCAGTCTATAAGAAGTTCCAAATATTCCCTTATCTTCCTATCTTCTTCTGAGCCCTCCAAACTCCTCCAACCTCTGCCCATTACCTAGTTCCAAAGCCACTTCCACATCATCAGGTATCTTTATAGCAATGCCTCACTCCTTGGTACCAATTTTCTATATTAGTCTGTTCTTGTGTTGCTATCAAGGAATACCTGAGACTGGGTAATTTATAAAGAAAAGTGGTTTATTTTGGCTCACAGTTCTGCAGGTGAGATTGCATGGTGCTGGCATCTGTTCCTGATGAGGGCCTCTGAAAGCTTACAATCATGGTGGAAGGTGAAGAGAGAGCCTGCATGTCACATGATGAGAGCAAGAGAGCAAGGGAGAGGTGGCACACTCTTTTAAAACAATGAGATCTTGCATGAACTAGCTGAGCAAGAACTCATTCATCACCAAGGGGATGGCACTAAGCCATTCATGAGGGATCCACCACCATAATGCAATCACTTCCCACCAGGCCCCACTTCAAATATTGGGAATCACATTTCAACATAAGATTTAGAGGGGACAAACATCCAAACCATATCAGGGGCAGAAGCAATATTTTTGAATTTTCCCAAACTGACCAAAATTATCAAAACATATTTTAAAGCCCTGTGAGTCTAGGATAAATAGAAAGAAAACCACACCTACATATACAATAATCAAATTGTTAAGAATCAAAAAGTCTTAAAAGAAGTTCAAAGAAAGACACATTACCTTTAAAGAAATGAAAATAATCCAGAGAGCTGACTTAACAATAGAAATAATGGAATCTGGAAGACAAAGATAACATTTTCAAAGTGTTGATATCAAGTAAAAGCCAAACAAGTTTTATACCTAAAAAAAAGTTTTTGAAAGAACAAAGCTAGAGGCATCATATTAACTGACTTCAAACTATGCTGCAAGTCTACAGTAACCAAAATGGCATTGTACTGGTACAAAAACAGACACGTAAATCAATAGAACAGAATAGAGAGTCCAGAAATAAAACTGCACACCTACAATTATCTGATCTTTGACAAAGCTGAAAAAAAATAAGCAATGGGGAAAGCACTCCCTATACAATAAGTGGGGCTAAGATAACTAGCAGTCCATATGCAGAAGAATAAAACTGGACCACTTCCTTACACCATATACAAAAATCAACTCAGGATGGATTAAAGACTTAAATGCAAAAGCTAAAACAATAAAAGTCTTAAATGATAACCTAGGAAATAGGTCCTGGCCAAGATTTCATAATGAAGATGCCAAAGCAGTTGCAACTGTATTAGTCCATTTTCACACCGCTGGTAAAGACATAACCAAGACTGGGCAAAATTTACAAAAGAGAGAGGTTTAATAAACTTACAGTTCCTCATGGCTGGGGAGGCCTCACAATCATGGTAGAAGGTGAAAGGCACATCTCACATGGCGGCAGACAAAAGAAGAGAGCTTGTGCCAGGAAAGTCCTCCTTATAAAACCACCAGATCTTCTGAGATTTATTCACTATCATAAGAACAGCATGGGAAAGACCTGCCCCATGATTCAATTACCTCCCACCAGGTCCCTCCCACAACACATGGGAGTTCAAGATGAGATTTGGGTGGGGACAGAGCCAAACCATATCAGCAACAACAAAAAAAAATTGACAAATGGGGACCTAATTAAACTAAAGAGATTCTGCACAGCAAAAGAAACTATCAACAGAGTAAATAGAAAACCTACAGAATGGGAGGAAATGTTTGCTAACTATGCATCTAACAAAGGTCTAATATTCAGTCTATAAAGAACTTAAACAAATTAACAAGCAAAAACCAAACAACCCCCATTAAAAAGTGGGCAAAGGACATAAACAGACACTTTTCAAAAGAAGACATACACACAGCCAACGATCACGTGAAAAAATGCTCAACATCACTAATCATTAGAGAAATGCAAATCAAACCACAATGGGATACCATCGCACACCAGTTGGAATGGCTATTACTGAAAAGTCAAAAAACAACAGATACTGGAGAGGTTGCAGAGAAAGGGGAATGCTTATACACTGTTGGTGTGAATGTAAATTAGTTCAGCCAGTATGGAAAGTGGTTTGGAGATTTCTCAAAGAACCTAAAACAGAACTACCATTCAACCCAGCAATCCCATTACTGGGTATATATCCAAAGGAATATAAATTGTTCTACCACCTTAACTGTAATTTTTGTCTTTCCAGGAGGTGAGATTTCTGAAAGCCTTTATCTTCTAAGATTGTTAAACATTGCTTTCTGCTTAGCTAATGCTGCTTATGCAAAACAAATGCCTCAAAGGAAAAAGTAGGGTAGACTATTGGACTCATCTCAATGATACTGATTTCTCTCTGGGATTTTGATCCGCAAGTCTTGGCATTCTGGATAGTTCTGCAGTTTCAAAAAGAAATTTTCAAAATTTAATCCTGCTTTGCTTGTTTTCTTTGTGAGATGGTTGGTCTTCAACAACTTTTTTATTATTTTTAAATGTTTGAACAATCAAAATAAATAAATTTCTTTAAATGTTGTTTTAAAGTACAAATGTGTGTTACTTATTTTTTAGAAACAGTTTTCTTTTAAAAAATAGTTTTTGAATAAGTGAGTCATGGTAGTTTGTGCCTATAGTCCCAGCTATTTGGGTCATTAAGGTGGGATAATTGCTTGAGCCCAGGAGTTTGAGGCCAGCATGGGCAGTATAGTGAGATACCATCTCTTAAAAAATAGTTTTTGAATAGAACTATTAGATATGTCTACCAATGTAATAAGCCAATTTATCAGAAAAATGTATACATTTTCATGATTTCCAGTGCCCCCTTTCCCTTTCAAAACTATCCTCAGTTGGAAATACAGCATTGTATAACAAAAATAATTGTGAATCCTAAAAACAGATGCCTGATTTGAATCACTTTAATAGACAGTCACAGCCTCTTATGCAAGTTCACTGACTGATAGTCCCTTGAGGAAGGTCCTTGCAGTAACGTCACAAGTACATGCTATAAATATGCTTCTTAGCTTATCGTATAAGAACCAGGTGGAGTTTCCTGGAGCTCTTCTTCCATAACAAATAGGAAACATGAAGCAATATTGTGTCCATTTAACTCCCCTGTGTGACTGTGAAGTATCATGAGCTTAATCATGTGCTATCTCTAATTGCAGTGACTATTCCTGGTCCCTGGTATGTGGCTATTATTCTGGTTATCAGCACCTTTCTCATTAGTCTATAGATTCCTTCTATGCTATACAAATTAATTTTTGCATCTCAATTAAACCGTAACTGATATTTTAAGGTGCTCAACCTAGGGAAAATTAGAATCACTCCTGACTGCTCTAGCTAGCATATTAAATCCAAAATCTCTGAGTGCACTCATATCATTAAATTCAGCCAAGATAAATTATATTCCTCTTGCTTCAGTCTACTCTAGCAAAATTGGAACTAATTTTCTCATATTTTCACCAGTTTAGTTTTGTTATTTTTATTTATCCATATGTATGGTAGGTTAAAGGAATGGCTACAATTTCTTTCCACCATCTATATTAGGAGGTGGAGCGTATTTTCCCACTTTTTGAAAATGAGCAGGCTTCTGAGTAGCTTTAACAAATAGGATATGGAGAAAGTGATACTATAAAAGTATCTAGGCTTCAAGAAGTGTGGCAGCTTCTGCTCTCACTGGGAAACATTCCATTACCGTGCGAACATACCCAAACTAACCTTCTGGAAAAAGAGAGCGTATGAATCCATTGCCATCCCAGCCATGCCAGCTGAGGACCTAGAATGTAAGCATATTCAGCCACGAATAGCTGATCCTGGCCCAGATCAGAAAGATGACCCAGCTCTTCTCAGCCCAAATCGATAACATGAACTCATGAGCTAGATAAAATTTTTATTTATTTTATTCAAGCCAATAAGTTTTGGGGTGGTATGTTATATAGCAATAGATAAATTAGCAAAGTTTTATAATTTTTTTTTTTAGCATGTAAGTGTTCTCTTGGATTTGACTTTGTGATTGGTTTCCTGGGGCTTTCTGGAGACAAATCATGTATTACTGTAGTTAAAAGTCTAAAGGCAATGAGAGGTGGTGCAGGTGGAACATGAGGAAAATAGGTCTTTTTTCAAGAGAAGAAAGGAAAATTTCAGGAAGGGAACGACGACGTGATTATTCTGCAGTTAAAGGGTGTTCAGCAGTGTTTGGGAAAACCCATCCCTCTCAAAATCACCATTCTAATTCTCATGGTTTCTCTCTTTCTCAGTGCTCTTCTTTCACATAAGAGATGTTCTAAGACTGGATTCTCCAGCTCACATGATGACACTCTGTGTCTGAGTTTTAGCAGCATCATTATTATTTTATTTTTATTTTTTATAATTTCAACTTTATTAGTATTTTAGATCCAGGGACAAATGTGCAGATTTGTTACATAGGTATATCACATGATGCTGAAATTTGGGATACAATTGATCCCATCGCCCAGGTAGTCAGCATAGTACCCAATAGTTTTCAACCCTTTCACACCTCCTTCCCACCCAACTAGTAGTTCCCAGTATCTATTGTTGCTATCTTTATGTCCATGAATACCCAATTTTTAGCTCCCACTTGCCACCCTGTGGTATTTGGTTTTCTGTTCCTCTGTTAATTAACCTAGGATAATGGCCTCCAGTGCATCCATGTTGCTGTCAAGGACATGCTTCTGTTCTTTTTTATAGCTGTATATTATGCCATGGTGTATATGTAACATGTTTTCTTTATGCGACCCACTGTTGATGAGTACCTAGGTTGAGTCCATGTCTTTTAGATACCTTATTCTTGAGATGAGATAAGAAATTCTTTTAGGGTAACCTAAGACATTCCCTAGTTCTATGACCATGTTTTGATCTGAAAATAGACAGTGCTGAGCCTTGAATTCTCTTTAAGCTCTGAAGTGCAGTTAGGAGCATCCAACCCTTGGTAAAGGTCTCATATTTCTTGTGCTTCTCATACTGTGCTACAGAAGTAACATCTAGCTTCCAAAATCATTTCCTCAACAGGCACTATTTCTGTATCACTATAGGTGATAGTTTCAGGAATTATTTCACTGCTGCATATTGTGAATGATAAGTATTTCATTCTTCAATGGCAACTGAGTCTTCACTATCCTCCAACCCAACCAGATCAGATAACCAGTCCTAGTCAGTCAAGGTACTATGGTCAGAGTAGCACATAACAGAATCTCTTCAAGACAGTTTCAGCAGAAAGATATTTAGCACAGGGGATAGGTGCTTATAAAATTTTGAGGGCTGAGGAAGCAGACTATAGGCTTAGCTTCCAGGAATGACTTCCACAATGATACTGCAGAAATTGCCCACTAAGTGAGCTTTTGTCTCTTTAACAATCAGGAAATTGGGGGAACAAGGAGCTGCCATCATGTTTGCTTGTCCCCCCAAAGCTTTGCCAGGATGTGGACTAAGAATATGGACACCCTGCTCCTTGCCTCTCAACAGCCATAAAGCTAGGTGTGGTCCTGAGTGACTGGCTTCTCCTATAGCTGATACATCAATACCTCCAAGGCACTGTTTTACAGAAGAAGTAATAGAAGCATAGCTTTGACCTCACTTGATATCCTTGAATCTCCCAAATCTCATGCAGATATATCTGTTTGGTCCAAGCTATGGAACTAGCTGTACTATAAAAGAATTAGCAAAATATAGTCTTTCACTCTTCACCCTCTATTTCCTGACTACACAAAGTATATCTGTGGTGCAGTGGCATTGACATCATCTATAAGGGAATAGATATCAGCAAGCTGTTCTGCAGAATGTAACACAAAGGTTAAAATGCATGTAATATGCCTAGTACAGTGCCAGTAAGATAGCTTACTCTCAATTCATGTTCATTGTAATTACTTTTGTTGTTATTGTCTGGCATTGCTCACCGGTGGGGGAAAAAAAAAAAAAAAAAAGCAGACACCAAGTTACGGGGAACCTGGAGTTTCTTCAGGTAAGAATAGGAATACACCTTTCCTTTCTTTTTTTTTTTTTTTCCTAATTTTGCTACCAGTGCCTTGCTTATAAAAGACTCCCAAAATACCAATGCTGGAAGGGGGTTAGGTTTTGATGAGTAGCTTTTCGTACTGTCCCCTTCTGGTTATTAACTCTCTTCATCAATTATATCCCTCATTGGAAAAAAAAAAATCTCTTCTCTCTATTTATGTCTCTCAGCTCTCTGGTCTCTCTCCCGTCTTTATTCTCCTTCTCTTTGTCCCTTTTTCATGTCTTAAGAATAGGATTTGAAAAGATTTGAGCCCAGGTGCAGTGGCTCACGCTTGTAATCCCAACACCTTGGGATGCCGAGATAGGTGGATCACATGAGGTCAGGAGCTCAAGACCAGCCTGGCCAACATGGTGAAACCCCATCTTTACTAAAAATACAAATTAGCTGGGCATGGTGGCAGATACCTGTAATCCCAGCTACTTGGGAGGCTGAGGCAGGAGAATCGTTTGAACCCAGGAGGCAGAAGTTGCAGTGAGCCGAGATTGCACCACTGCGCTCCAGCCTGAGCAACAGAGCAAGAGTCCGTCTCAAAACAAAACCAAACGCCCACATTTGATAGTATTAATTTTCTAGAGTAAAGCCCTTTGAATTCACTATAATGATCTAATATTTGTAAAGCACTTTTAAGTACAGCCAGGCACATAGTAAGCCATGTTCAGATATTCACTTTTATTTATTTACTTTTTTAAAAATGGACGTAATTTAGGCATACTCTGGGGCCCATCTTGCTTTATAGTAATTTTCTTTTAGAACTTCAGGAATTAAACCACTTTGGATGGTATCCAAGATAGACCTATTTTATACTAAATCTTGCTTTTCAGTGAAAAACATGAGAGGCTGATTTCAGAGTTACCAAGACTGAGATACTAAACCTCATTAATGCTGCAGCTAATATCTTACAGGGGGAATAATTTGATGCTGAACATTAGGTCTAATATTATATAACTAAACCTCAGCATTATAAATAAATGTAACTCCATTGTTTTAGAAGCTAAATTTTTTATTTTTTGTAACACCTGGTTTCACACTTACCTGTACTTCTGCTTAACAAGATTGGATAGTGGTTTTCCAGAAAAAAACAAGGAATAATTGAAAGAAAAGTGCACACATATTCATCATGTATGTATTTGTATTTGGGACAATTTTAATCATCACCTAAGTGTGGGTTTTTAAAAAGACCTTGAAGACAGCAGGAGCACAGAGGCACACTGGCAGAGAACAGGCACTTGCAAGTCTGAAAGGATATGCCAGAGGCGGTGTTAAGGAACATTCTGCAAAGTCCATAGACTGGAATGCCTTGTTGATTGTACTTTCATTTAAGACTAGTAGTGGGCAGGGGCAGGGGTTATGGGTGGAAAACCCTGAGTGTGACTCACCTGTGGTCTTCATAACTATTATTGGCTGCTTTCTTTTACTGAACTTCAAGCACGCTTGGGCTTAATAAGGCTGTTTTATGGTCTTTTTGTCTGCTCATGCTTCCTAATGTTTTCTTCAGCTGTGACTGGCCCATGTGGACAATGTGTGCAGAGCTCTCAGGCTCTGAGATGGCCATTTTATATCTTTGGTCCCTTTAAAGGAGGGTTTTACAACCTCTGCCTCTCAGCTTCTGAATGTGAGGAAGTGATCATTTTAAACAAAGGTCGAAATAGACTTCAAACTTGGCACCTTCTTTGTTATATTTAACCACTTCAGGAGTAAACAGGATGGAAAATAGGTAAGAATGACCATTAGCAGAAACTTGATTTAAAAACCAACGAATCCTGATGTTTGCAAACCATGCGTTACACAGAAGTGCATACATTGTAAAGTAAGTCTTGCAGGGATGGTGATGAAAACGTATAAATGATTTGTGGCTACGCGAGGATTCAGCTGTTTTCTCAGACCTGGCAGGGCTCCATCCAGTGCAGTCAGCATGACTGGCAGATGGCTGCCTAACAGGAAGACCATTTAGCCCCATTTTCGGAGACAGTCTTGATTTGTGCATATTTCCTCTGCATGCATGCAGTTAAAAGCCCCATTCACTCTCAAACATGTCCAGATTTGGATGAGACATCTTATGGCCAACTTATTTATAAACAAATAAGAGTCAGGAAAATGTTACACTAGGATATGGAACACCTGCTTTTACCCAATAGAGTTCCAGTAGTTCTGAGTTCTGAGAAATTTTTGTGATTTCTGCTAATTGAATTGGGGACTTAATTGAATCTTAGTGACAATGGTGGTGGGAGTAGGGGAGGGAGAGTCTCTTCTCACTAATCTGTAGCATCCTGAGCACTGTACCCTCCCTGCAGCTTCCCCCTAAACTATACAAGATCAGACCATTGGCACCATTTTACTCCTTTCCTATCTCCGAGCTTCCTCTGCTTTGTCTTCCAGATCCTGTTGCTGCTACTGCTCCTCTTCCTCCTTGAAAACATTGTTCCAAATTGTTTTAAAATTATATTTTCTATTTTAGGAATCTTTGCTCAACCATTAGAATACATGTTACAGCTGCACCATGAGGAGTTATTTGTCTTAATTATATACTTTACTAATTACTTGTTCTCTATTTTTTGTATCCCATGTCCTGCTCTTTCTTGGATTACACTTTTATTTGAGTAATATTTTCAGAAGGATATGTGGGTGGCAAAACTTCTAAATTGCTTGCATGTTGGAAATGCTCTTCGTTTTGCCTTCAGACTTGAATGATAATTCAGCTTTTGGAGTTTCCAAATCCCTTTCCTTCAGAGTATCTTGGCTGATTTTTCAGGGTTTTCTAGCATCTCTTCTTGCTGAGCAGCAGTCTGGTGCCAGATTTATTCTAAGTCTTTTGTAACTTTCCTCCTACCCCTCCCCCTCTTTGAAAGGCTGTATCATCTTATTTTTATCCTTGGAATTCATAAAAATCACTAAAATGTGTTTCTTCATATTTGCATGAAGCACATGGTGGGCCCTTTTGATCTGAACACATACTTTTTCTTTAGCAAATGAAAAGTTCTTCCATTACTTCTTTGATTTTATTTTTCCTTCCACACTCATTTTACTAGGTAAATACTGGATCTCTGGATATAGCTTCATTTTTCTTAACTTTTCTCTCATAGCTTTCATTTTTCCTTTTTTTTTCTTTTTGACCATGTTCTTGGAATAGTCCTTAAGAGTAGGCTTCCTGGTGGCTAAGTATGGCTTTAGCCCTCTCCATTCTTCAATTCAGTCCTTGTACTGAGATTTCATCATAGCAACCAGATTTTTTAACTTCCAAGAATTATTTAGTGTTCTCAGGTTTAAATTTCACACTATTTCTTTCTCATTTAATGCATGCAATTTTCTTGAATTCTCAGAAAACATTTCTGTGATTAATTGTTGGGATTTATTTAGCTTTTTAATTAACTGTGCTTTCCTTGAGGTTAATTCCTCTATGTCATTTATTGGCTTGCTTTCTTTTTTTTCTCAAATGTCATAGCCAGGTTCTCTTGTTAGTGAGTGGGTCTGTGTCACTGGTGGGTTTCCTCTGAAGGCTAGAGAAGCTCATTTTCTGAGTTAGGGGCTCCCTGTCTACAGTGAAGCCAGAAGTGACTTGGAGCTTTACCTTACTTCTCTCTTCAGCCCCAGGGCTTATGCTGGGCATTCCTAGAACTAAACTCTATTATTTGCAGAGGTATTTTCAGGCCTTAGACCCCTTAGACCAGGAATAAATGCTATACATAACTGCTTAGAAAGTGGATTTCCTACAAAAATTAGCCAAGTGTGGTGGCATGTGCCTGTAGTCCCAGCTACTCGAGAGGCTGAGAGAAGAGAATCACTTGAACCTGGGAGGCAGAGGTTGCAGTGAGCCAAGATCACACCACTGCACTCCAGGTGGGTGACAGAGTGAGACTCCATCTCTCAAAAAAAAAAAAAAGAAAGAAAGAAAGAAAGAAAGTGGATTTCCCCACTCTATTAGGTTTTGCCAATACCCAAGACCATCTGTTTTATACCTTAGAGAAATTCCTCAATATTCTGGTCTCCTAATGGCACAACTTTCTGGTTTTCCAGTGCTTCTAAGATTTGTTCTTTTTCTTCTTCTTCTATGATGTTTAGAGAAAGCAGTAAGTTTTCTTTCAGACACACCAACTCAACAACTATGCTAATCCCAAGTAAAATTTGCCCAAGGTTCAGATTACACCTCTTGTAATGTGCTTCCATTTGTCATATTCTAATTGTATCTCTAATCTTTCTAATTTTGATTCATTTATGTTAGGACTTGTAATTCCTCCTCTCTCCCATGCTGCCTCTCCCCACGACACCTCCTGCCAAATTAGTCTGAGCTTCTGCCTAGACTTCAGCATGTTAAGTAGGAAAGTCATAATGTTCAGGTTAAAATAACTCTTATGTCAGGATCCCAATTTCACTGCTGATTAGTTGTATAATTTTGGCTGTTTTTGAAATTTAGTTTTCTTTTACATAAAAATGAAAGTAGTAATAAGTACCTCTCGGTGTTATGAGGAGTACATGAAAGTGAAATTTCTTGCCGCATAGGAGTCATTCAAAAACTCTTAGTTTTCTTTCCCCTTCCCATGAGGACAGGATCTGTGTCTTCTGCTTTCCTTCTGTCTCCCAAATACTTAGCACAGTTCTGAAAATAACTGATTATTCAAAAAGTTCCTCTTTTCCAACAAAATTTAATTTTTTAATTGCATATAGAATTTTATTTATTTTTTAATTTTTATTGTAATTTGACAAATTATAATTGCATATATTTATGAGGCACAAAACATATTCCTCCTGTCTAAAATATTTTTATTTTTAATTGACAGATTGCACATACTTATGAGGTAAAATATGATGTTATGATACATGCATACAATTAGAATAATTAAATCAAACTAATTTACATATCTATCACCTCATGTACTTATCATTTTTGTGATGAGAACATTTGTAATTTACTCTCTTAAGAACATTGAAATATACAGTACAATATTATTAACTACAGTTACCACGCTGTGTGATAGATCTCAGACAGTACTCTTTGATCAACATCTTCCCTCTCCCCATTCAACCCATAGTCTTTGTTAACCACCATTCTACTTCCTGCTTCTATGAATGCTACTATTTTAGATTCCACAAAAAAGTGAGATGATGTAGTAGTTGTCTTTCTGTGTCAGGTTTATTTCATTTAGCATAACGTCCTCCAGATTCATCCATCTTGCCACAGATGACAGAATTTCCTTCTTTTCTAAGGCTGAATAGTATTTCGTTTAGCATATATGCCACATTTTCTTTATCCATTCATCCACTGATAGACATTTAAGTTGATTTCACATCTTAGTTATTCAGAATAATGCTGTAATAAACATGGGAGTGCAGATATCTTTTTGCCATATTGATCTCCTTTCTTTCCCCAGTAATGGGATTCCTCAATCTTATGGTTGTTTTCTTTTTAGTTTTGTGAGGAGCCATATTGATCTCCTTTCTTTCCCCAATAATGGGATTCCTCAATCTTATGGTTGTTTTCTTTTTAGTTTGTGAGGAGCCTCTATAGAGTTTTACATAATGACTATACTAATTTACATTCCCAACAATAGTGTACAAGGCTCTCTTTTCTCTACATTCTTATCAATACTTGTCTTTCATTTTTTATGATAAAAGCCATCCTAAAAGATGTGAAGTGATAGTTCATTGTGGTTCTTATCTCACACAAAATATAAAAATCAACTCAAAATTGCTTAAAGACTTAACCATACATCTGAAATTATAACAATACTAGAAGAAAACATATGTGAAAAGCTTTTGACATTGGCCTAGGCAATAATTTTTTGAATATAACTCCAAAAGAACAAGCAACTAAAGAAAAAGTAGACAAAAATACACAAATGGGATTGCACTAATCTAGACAGCTCATGCATAACAGAGGAAACAATTAGCAGAATGAATAGGCAACCTATCAATTGAAAAAAAGTTGCAAACCATACGTCTAGTAAGAGATCAGTATCCAAAATACATAAGGAACTCAAACAATACAATAGCAAAAAAACAAATAAACTGATTTAAAAGTGGGGAAAGGGCCTAAATAGATATTTCTCCATTTCTTAAAAGAAGACATAAAAAAATCAAAAGGTATGTGAAAAAATTATCAACATTACTAATCATTAGTGAAATGCAATTTGAAACCACAAAATGTACTTTTGACTGGTTGCCTCCAGTTGCCAGATAAAAGTAAGTGTATTATTCAGGGTTCACTAGAGGGGACAAATCTAATAGGATATACACATACATATATATGAAAGTTTATTAAATAGTATTAACTCACATGATGGCAAGGTCTCACAATAGGCTATCTGCAAGCTGAGGAGCAAGGAAGCCAGTGCAAGTCCCAAAGCTGAAGAATTTGGAGTCCAATGTTTGAAGGCAGGAAGCACCCAGCACAGGAGAAAGATGTAGGCTGGGAGGCTAAGCCAGTCTAGCCTTTTCACGTTTTTCTGCCTGCTTTATATTCTGGCCATGCTAGCAGCTGATTACATGGTGCCCACCCAGATTAAGGGTGGGTCTGCCTTTCCTAGCCCACTGACTCAAATGTTAATCTCCTTTGGCCACACACTTACAGACATATCCAGGATCAGTATTTTGCATCCTTCAATTCAATCAAGTTGACACTCAGTATTAACTGTCAAATCCACCTTTTATCAACTTGAACTCATACACATCTCCTGAGATCATAATCTTCAAATAGAGACAATAATAAGGTCATAATTACACCTAACATAATACAACTATCCTTCGTACAACCAGAAATGTACCAATCCCCAACCCAAATACTATTACATAATGTTAACAATACTTAAATGCTGATATGAAGTCAATAAAACTTATGTCACATGATAAAGGAAACAGGAAATAAAATGAAGATATTTTCTTAGTACAAGTGTATACACGCAAAAAAATTTTTTAACAAAAGAAGTTGGAAATACTTATGACAATTGCAGTCCTTGTTTCTGCAGATGGTCACATGGTCATAGCTAGTATTGATGACTACCTTCTTCTCCTACCCATTTTGTATTCTCTTTGCCTTCAGCAAACACCTCAGCAGGTCATTTTTGTTTTCGTTTTGTTTTGTTTTTTTCCTGGTGGAGTGATCCAAACCTTCATTCCTGAAGGGTCTGGGTTATTTGTAGCCTTGCCTGGAATAAGCTGCTGTGGCTTCCCATTGACCTTAATCACAGGGCATGGTAATACTAAGAGATGCCCTCATGGATCTATGATATTCCATGTATACTCTTCCTTACCTTCGTTGTGGAGTAGTAGACTGATTTCATCTTGATAGTTCAGGTCAGTCACCTCAACCAACACTGTAACTTCCTTCTTAGCCTGTTGACTTAAAGGTAGGAGGAGCCCAAAGTGTTCAGGTGGCAATCTTAACTTCCAGTTTAATGAAATTGTTGTTGTATCTCCTAGTGGCAGCATTACTCCCTCTGGAACTAAGATCTCTAGGCCAGCAGAATGGAATGTTGTGAGAACAGGAAGCAAAAATTTTGCTAGTGGATCACTAGGAGTGATGGTGAGTGGTGCCACTTCCACTTCCATCCCTTGATTCCTGGACCCATGAATCTTGGCTATGGGAGAAACAGTACCATATACTGGGTGCTGATTCAGAGCATACACGACCTTCTGGAGAACTTTGCCCAGCCCTGCAAAGTATTGTCACCTAGTTGGCATTGTAATTGTGACTTCAGAAGGCCATTCCACCATTCTCTCAATCCAGCTGCTTCAGCATGATAGAGAACATGGTAAGACCAGTGAATTCCATGAGCATAAGCCCACTGCCACACTTCTTTATGCATAAAGTCAGTGCGTTTGTCAGAGGCAATGCTGTGTGGAATACCATGATGTTGGATAAGGCATTCCATGAGTCTACGGATGGTAGACTTGGCAGAAGCATTGCATGCAGGATAGGCAAGCCCATATCCAGATTAACTGTCTATTCCAGTGAGGAGAAACCTCTGCCCTTTCCATGATGGAAGAGGTCCAATATAATTCACCTGCCACCAGGTAGCTGGCTGATCACCCCTAGGAATTGTGCCATATTGAGGGCTCAGTGTTGGTCTCTGCTTCTGGCAAATTGGGCACTCAACAGTGGCCGTAGCCAGGTCAGCCTTGATGAGCGGAAGTCCATGTTGCTGAGGCCATGCCTAACCTCCACTCTTGCCACCATGGCCACTTTGTTCATGGGTCCATTGAGCGATGACAGGGGTGGTTGGGGAAAGAGGCTAAGTGGTGTCCACAGAACAGGTCATCCTACCCACTTGATTATTAAAATCCTTCTCTGCTGAGGTCACCCGTTGGTGAGCACTCACATGGAATAAAGATATCATGACAGTTTTTGACCACTCAGAGAGGTCCATCCACATACCTCTTCCCAAGATTTCTTTATCACCAATTTTCCAATCATGCTTCTTCCAAGTCCCTGACCGTCCAGCCAAACCATTGGCTACAGCCCACGAATCAGTGTATAATCACACATTTGGCCATTTCTCCTTCCATGCAAAGTGCACAACCAGGTATATCGATTGAAGTTCTGCCTACTGGGAAGATTTCCCTTCACTGCTGTCCTTCAGGGATGTCCTAGAAAGGGGCTGCAGTGCTGCAGCTGTCCACTTTCGGGTGGTGCCTGCATATCGTGCAGAACCATCTGTGACTAGGCCCTAGTCTTCTTTTCCTCTGTCATCCGACCATAGGGAACTCCCCTTGAGGCTATCAGTGCAGGCTCAGGGACAGAAGGGCAGGTGGCAGGAGTGGAGACCATGGATATTTGAGCCACTTTCTCATGTAACTTACTTGTGCCTTCAGGACCTGCTCGAGCCTGATCACATATATACCACTGTGTTTGATGATGGAATGCTGCTGTGCATGACTCACTTTATGGTTAGATAGGTCAGAAAGCACCCAGCTCATGAGAGGCAGTTCAGGTCATATGGTGACTTGATGACCCATGGCCAAATGTTCAATTTCCACCTAAGCCCATTAACAGGCCAAGAGCTGTTGCTCAAAAGGGGGGTAGTTATCTGCAGAAGATGGCAGGGCCTTGCTCCAAAATAGAGGCCTCCACTGTGATTCACCTATGGGGGTCTTCCAAAGGCCCCAAACAGCATCCCTATTTGCCAATAACACCTCAAGCACCATTGGATCTACTGAGTCATATGGTCCAAGTGACAGAGCAGCTTGCACAGCAGCCTAGATCTGTTGCAGAGCATTCTCTTTTTGTGGACCCCAGTCAAAACTGGCAGCCTTTCAGTTCACACAAATGAGGAATATATTACCTTCAGAATCCAAATAGGGCCACTAGGCATTGTGCTAAAGATGCACAATGGTTGTAAAGGGCCAAATGCAGCAACTTATCCTTCACTTTAGAAGGAATACCTCAACAAGCCCCACATCACTGGACCCCTTGAAATTTTACTGAGGTAGAAGGTCCTTCAATTTTAGTCAGATTTATTTATTTTTTCCTCTGTCATGGAAATGTCTCACCAGTCAGTCCAGTGTGTTTGCTACTTCTTGCTCATTGGATCTAATCAGCATAATGTTACCAATGTAATGGACCAGTGTGATAGCTTGTGGAAGCAAAAAGTGATCAAGTTCTCTTGGAATAAGATTATGACATAAAGCCGGAGAGTCGACATAACCCTGAAGCAGGACAGTAAAGGTATATTGCTGGTCTTGCCAGCTGAAGGCAAATTGCTTCTGGTGAGTCTTACGGACAGGAATGGAGAAAAAGGCATTTGCCAAGTCAATGTCTGCATACCAGGTACCAGGAGATATGTTAATTTGATCAAGCAATGAAACCACATCTGGTAGAGCAGCTGTAATTGGAGTCACCACATAGTTAAGCTTATGATAATCCACAGGCATTCTCCAAGATCCATCTGTCTTCTGCACAGGCCAAACGGGAGAATTGAATGGGGATGTGGTAGGAATCACCATCCCTGCATCTTTCAAGTCCTTGATGGTGGGACTCATCTCCACAATCCCTTTAGGGATGCAATATTGTTTTTTATTTACTAGGTAAAGGCAGCTTTAATGGCTTCCATTTGGCCTTTTCCACCATCATCACCCTCACCCCACCAGTATGGAGTCAATGTGGGGGTTCTGCCAGCTGCTAAGTATGTCTATGCCAATTATGTATTCTGGCACTGTGGAAATTACTGCAGGATGATTCTGGGGGACCCACTGGACCCTCTGTAAGTTGAACCTGAGCTAAAAGTTTATTAACTACTTGACCCCCTATAAGCTCCTACTTAACTGGAGGAACACAATGACATTTTGGGTCCCCTGGAATCAAAGTCAGCTCAGAGCCAGTCCCTGAAATGTCTGATCATTTTCTTTTCCCCAATGCACATGTACCCTGGTAAAATGCTGGAAGTCTCCTGGGGAAGGATAGGAGAAAGATTAACAGCATAAATTGTTGGTTGTGCAGTGGGGTCCTTCCTCAAAGGGACCCAGCCTCCTCTTCATTCAAGGGGTTCTGGGTCTGTAAACTGGCTCAAGTCTGGAAATTGATTGAGGGGTTGTGATTCTCTGTTTTTATAATTCAAATTAGTCTTTTGTCCATTTGACCTGGAAGTTTTCTGCTTATATAAATTAAGTAGGAATGCAAGGCCAGGACTTGAGGCTCACATCTGTAATCTCAGCACTTTGGGAGGCTGAATCAGGCAGATCACCTGAGGTCAGGAGTTTCAAGCCAGCCTAGCCAACATGGTGAAACCCCATCTCTACTAAAAATATGAAAAAATTGAACAATGAGAACACATGGACACGGGAAGTGGAACATCACACACCAGGGCCTCTTGTGGGGAGCGGGGGGGGAGGGATAGCATTAGGAGATACACCTAATGTTAAATGATGAGTTTATGGGTGCAGCACACCAACATGGTACATGTATACATATGTAGCTAACCTGCACATTGTGCACATGTACCCTAAAACTTAAAGTATAAAAAAAAATAAAAAAGAAAAAAAATACAAAAGAAAAAGTGGTTGTGGTTTGTGCACCTGTAGTCCCAGCTACCCAGGAGGCTGGGGCAGGTGAATTGCTTGAACCTTGGAGGCAGAGGTTTCAGTGAGCCCAGATCACACCACTGCACTCCAGGCTGGGTGACACACTGAGACTCCATCTCAAAAAAGAAATGCAGTAGGATTCCTGTCAATTTCACTTCTAGGAACACCATGATTAATTAACCAATGCCATAGTCTGACACAAGTCAGACTATTCTGATTGCTGCTTTGCCTGTGCTGTCCATTACAGTAGCTACACCCACCTTACCTTTGATGATTGACTGCCACCAATTGGCCCCTGCCACCTCTGGATTCAATTATTCCCATTGTATTTAAATTTTATAGTTGAGTGACTAGTTCCCACTGTTAGATCTGACATACAGAAAAGAGCAATTACAGGTCTTCTCAAAAATGCAGGTGCTGCTCTCACAAATCTATTTTGCAAAGCATTGGTTAAGAGTGTATCTTCTAAACCTTCCCAGCTGGGATGAGTAGGTCTAAAGTGACTAATCCACTCCACCATCCCAATCTCCCTAAGCCCTTGGATCCCTTCCTCTACATTAAATCAAGGGAGATAAGGCATTTCCAGCTCACTCACAGTGGGCCATCTTTTAATCCATATTACAGCTAACCAAGAAAATAAACTATTGGAACCTTTTTAAATCCCCCATGCTGCAATGTTAAATGCAGAGTCCCTACTCAGTGACCCCAAATCAATACATTCAGCCTGATCCAACTCTGTTTCTTCCACCATTATCCCACACCCTTAATATCCATTCCCATGCCTGTTCCCCAGTTTCCTGCTTATATAAGTTAGAAAACTCAAACAATTCTTTTTGCATGTAGCACACCTCCTCATGGGTCAGACCCTGAACCTCACCTCTAGGGGCCCTCCAGGACTTTAGTCTAGTTATAGGCCTAGAAGCAAACAGGGGTTTTGGGGGGGGGGGTGGCTTCTGAGGAAAATCAAAATTATCTTGCCTGGCAACTGCCACAGGGAAGGCCATCACTGTTGCCTCAGGCAGCCCAGGGTGTATCTCCTCATATAAAGGTGGAAAGGCTGATGGCAACATGGGTTAGGGAGGAGAAATTGCTGCTACTGGGGATGGGGAAGTTGTTTCTTCTGGCAAAAAAGTTTCATCAGAGTTCACAAACTCAGTGTCCCCAGCTTCATCAGGGTCCTCCCACATGTCCCCATTCCAAGTTTCAGGGTTCCATTCTTTTCCAATCAATGCCCTCACTTTAACAGTAGACACCTGGTGAGGCTGTGCATGCATCTTTCATTGCAGGTCAGCCACTCACATGATAAGAGCTTGTGTCTGTTTTCCCACAATTTCAGCTGTTTCTCTACAGCAGAGAAGACTCTCACTCAGGGCAATCTTAGCAGATTTGAGACTCATATCTCAAGTATCTGCTTCTGAAGCCAGCATTTAAAATCTTTGAGTTCATCATTTTCTTTCATCACTTTGTCAAGTGAACTTAGGAGCAACCAACCAAATTTTCTTCATTATGTTCCTTGGTTCTCCACATATAGTCAAAGGCATTATGTATAGAGTAACTGAACTCCTTGCCTCTCATGAGTGGTGATTCAGGCATGTCAAATGTTATTTTGCATAACTCTCTAAACAGTTCATACCAAGGACTATCAGTGTTCTCCATACTATTAGAAGTAGAGTCCTCAGCATTTTTGGGTCTAACCATATTAAGCAGCCAACTCCAGAAACCCCAAAACCAATGAAAAAACTCCATCCTTAATATTCTGTTTCTCTAAAACCACTCTTGGTACCAAAATCTGTATTCTTCAGGGTTCTCTAGAGGGACAGAATTAATAGTATATATAAACTCCTATATATATAGGAGTTTACTAAGTAGTATTAACTCACATGATCACAAGGTCCCACAATAGGTTGTCTGCAAGCTGAGGAGCAAGGAAGCCAGTCTGAGTCCCAAAGCTGAAGAACCTGGAGTCCAATGTTCAAGGACAGGAAGCATCCAGCACAGGAGAAAGATGTAGGCTGGGAGGCTAAGCCTGTCTAGCCTTTTCACATTTTTCTGCCTGCTTTGTATTTTGGCCATGGTGGTAGCTGATTATATGGTGCCCACCCAGATTAAGGGTGGGTCTGCCTTTCCCAGTCCACTGACTCAAATGTTAATCTCCTTTGGCAACACCCTTGAAGACACACCCAGGATCAATACTTTGCGTCCTTCAATCCAATCAAGTTGACACTCAGTATTAACCATCACAGTAAGCATTTTTCCAATATGTTTAGTATGTGCTAGGCACCATGCTAAGTACTTCACATGCATTGACTCAGTGATCTACAAAAAGTATTGTTACCTAGAACTTACAGTTGAAGAATTTGGGGCATAGATAATTTAGGAAAGTTTTCCAAAGTTACAAAGGCAGTAAGTGGCAGAATCAGTATTCCAACTCCTGCAACTTCAGTTTATAGTCCTATGTTTAACCTCTGCACGACACTGTTTCTTTTCTAGTCAATCAAATATGTTCATTTTTAACTTTTTTTTACTGGTTATTACCTCTATGCAGATATATGTACAAATTCCCTCTATTCCTGTCTTTCCTCACCCACCTCCCAGACTTACACTTCTCAGCCAAGCTGCATCTTTCTCCACATCACTCAAGATTCACTTTTCATTTTTTTCAAAGATGGTGGATTAGAGGCTTTTAGCATTTTTCAGCCACCTGGAAACAGCAAAATAGTGCATAAAGATCAACTCTGTGAGCTTTCATTCTAGAAAAAATAATAGTAATCCGCTGGAATCATGAAGGACATCCTAGATCTTGGGGTGAAGAATATGGACAAACAACCTCCATGGCAGTGTCTAGCTGATAAAAAGAGTGTGTTGAGGCACAACCATCCTCACCCCACACCGAGGCAGATCTTCAGGCATTCAGGGCATCTGTTTATCCAGTTAACAGCCTGAGGCACCCCTCTCATCATGTGCAGAGAATTTGGTATAGTGGGAGCCCCCTACACTTCATGCCCAGGAAGATCTCCACACATCTGACATACCCATTCTCCTGGATTTTGAGTTTAGGCTACCTTCACTTCCCATGCAGAGAAATTGGGGTCAAGGAGTTTTCCTAGCTTTATGCCTAGGCACATCTCTGGGTGCCTGGTGGCCACCCACTGGATTCTCCTTCAGCACTAGTGCTTGTGACTACCATCAGGGGACCTGTAGATGGTTCTGTCTGGTTCAGCCCCACCCATCTTGCCCCCACTCCTGGGCTGAGCAGGGTGCTCAGACCACTGTGCACTCCAGGATCAGCCCATTGCCTGAGGTAACAGAGAAATTCTTCCAATAAACAAGGATCAAGTATGTACCCAACCGTATTGGCTGCAGCCAACTCTTACCTAAAAGAATCATCTGTGACTTCTAGGTCAAACTGCATAGCCCAATATAAAACCTGCTAATAGAAGTTTATAGGGCTATAGAAACAAAGCCAAAAGACCGTATCCAGAATTCTCTCCAGTTACACCCCCTAGGGAAGTGGGGAAAAAGAAAGAAAAAAATATTATATGGGAAAAAGGAAAGAAAAAACATCTTGTCCATATGAAAATAATTACAAAAATTAGAAGTGCCAGCATCTCCAGATGACAAGAAATCAGTGTAAGAATTCTAACATCACAAAAAATCTGAATGTTGTGATACCACCAAAGGATCACACTAACTCTCCAATGATAGTCCATAACCAAAATAGAAACCCGGAAATGACAGATAAAGAATTCAAAGCATGGATTGCAAGGAGCACAACAAGATCCAAGACAAGGTTGAAAATCAACACAAAGAAATTTCTAAGCAATCCAGAAAATGAAAAAAGGGATAAATATCTTAAGAAATTAGTCAGAGCTTCTGGAATTGAAAAACTTACTTAAGGAATTTCAAAATACAACTGAAAGCTTTATCAATAAACTGGACCAAGCAGAATAAATAATTTCAAAGTTTAAGATTGATCTTTTAAAGTAACACAGACAGAAATTAAAAAATGAGCAAAATCTCCAAGCAATATAAAATTATGTAAAGTAACCAAATGTATGAATTATTGACATTCTGGAGAGAGAAGGAGAAAATGTAAACAACGTGGAAAACATATTTGAAGGAATAATTCTAGAAAATATCCCTATTTTTGCCAGAGAGGTAAACATCCAGATACAAGAAATCCAGAGAACACTTGCTAGATACTTTACAAAATGAACATAACAAAGGCATATGGTCACCAGACTGTCTGAGGTCAATGGTAAAAAAAAATCTTAAAGACAGCTAGAAAAAAATGATCAGATGACTTTTAAAGGGAAACTCTATCAGGCTAACACTGGACTTCTCAGCAGAAACCTTATAAGCTGGGAGAGATTGGGGGCCTATTTTCAGCATTCTTAAGGTAATTCCAACCATGAAGTTTATATTCCACCAAACTAAGCTTTGTAAGCAAAAAGAAATAAAATCTTTTCTAGACAAGTAAATGCTAAGGGAATTAATTTTTTTAAACCAATAAACTGGCCTTACAAGCAATTTTTTTTTTCTGAGACAAAGTCTTGCTCTGTCACCCAGGGTGGAGTGCAGTGGCACGATCGCAGCTCACTGCAGTCTCCACCTCCTGAGTTCAAGCGATTCTCCTGCCTCAGCCTCCCGAGTAACTGGACTATAGGTGCCTGCCATCATGCCAGGCTAATTTTTGTATTTTTAGTAGAGCTGGGGTGAGTTCTAAGAATGCCACCACAAGACTCACCTAAGCCCATAACTCACAAACTCTATAAAGCAACCACACAGTAGAAACTACAAAACAACCAACTAACAACTTCACGATAGGATTCAAACCTCATATATCAATATTAACTATGAATGTAAATGGTCTGAATGACCCACTTAAAAGAGATAGAATGGCAAATTGAATTTTAAAAAGACCCATCCATCTGCTGTCAAGAGACCGATTTCAGGTTCTGTTCCAAGATGGCCAAATAGGAACAGCTCCAGTCTGCAGCTCCCAGTGTGATCAAAGCAGAAGACAGGTGATTTCTGCATTTCCAACTGAGGGACCTGGTTCATCTCACTGGGACTGGTCAGAAAGTGGGTGCAGCCCATGGAGGGTGAGCCAAAGCATGACAGAGCATTGCCTTACCTGGGAAGCACAAGGGGTCAGGGGAGTTCCCTTTCCTAGCTAAGGGAAGCTATGACAGACTGTACTGGGAAAATCAGGACACTGCCACCTAAACACCATGCTTTTCCAATGGTCTTAGCATACAGCACACCAGGAGATTATATCCCATGCCCGGCTCAGTGGGTCCCATGCCCACAGTGCCTTGCTCACTGCTAGTCCGAGATCTAACTGCGAGGTGGCAAGCCTGGCTGGGGGAGGGGCATCTGCCATTGCTGAGGCTTCTGTAGGTAAACAAAGTGCCAGAAAGCTCAAACTGGGTGGAGTCCATCACAGCACAATGAGGCCCGCCTGCCTCTGTAGACTCCACCTCTGGTGGCAGGGCATAGCTGAACAAAAGGCAGAAGAAACTTCTGCAGACTTAAATGTCCCTGTCTGACAGCTCTGAAGAGAGTAGTGGTTCTCCCAGCATGGTGTTTGAGCTCCAAGAATGGATAGACTGCCCCCTCAAGTGGGTCCCTGACCCCTGTGTAGCCTAACTAGGAGACACCTCCCAATGGGGGCTGACTGACACCTCATACAGCCAGGTGCCCCTCTGAGATGAAGCTCCCAGAGGAAAGATCAGGCAGCAATATTTGCTGTCCTGCAATATTTGCTGTTCTGCAGCCTATGCTGGTGATACCCAGGCAAACAGGGTCTGGAGAGGACCTCCAGCAAACTCCAACAGACCTGGAGCTGAGAGACCTGACTGCTAGATGGAAAACTAACAAACAGAAAGGAATGGCATCAACATCAACAAAAAGGATATCCACACCAAAACCCTATCTGTAGGTCACCATCATCAAAGACCAAAGGTAGATAAAACCACAAAGATGGGGAGAAACCAGAGCAGAAAAGCTGAAAATTCTAAAAACCAGAGCACCCTTTCTCCTCCAAAGGATCGCAGCTCCTTGCCAGCAACAGAACAAAGCAGGACGGAGAATGACTTTGATGAGTTGACAGAAGTAGGCTTCAGAAAGTTGGTAATAACAAACCTCTCCAAGGTAAAGGAGGATATTCAAACCCATCACAAGGAAGCTGAAAACCTTGAAAAAAGATTAGATGAATGGCTAACTAGAATAAACACTGTAGAGAAGACCTTAAATGACCTGATGGAGCTGAAAACCATGGCACGAGAACTATGTGAAACATGCACAAGCTTCAGTAGCTGATTTGATCAAATGGAAGAAAGGGTATCAGTGATTGAAGGTCAAATTAATGAAATGAAGAGAAGTTTAGAGAAAAAAGAGTAAAAAGAAATGAACAAAACCTCCAAGAAATATGGGACTAGGCGAAAAGACCAAATCTACGTTTGATTGGTGTACGTGAAAGTGATGGGGAGAATGGAACCAAGCTGGAAAATGCTCTTCAGGATATTATCCAGGAGAACTTCCCCAACTTAGCAAGGCAAGCCAATATTCAAAATCAGGAAATACAGAGAACATCACAAAGACACTCCTTGAGAAGAGCAACTCCAAGACACATAATTATCAGATTCACCAAAGTTGAAATGAAGGAAAAAATGCTAAGGGCAGCCAGAGAGAAAGGTTGGGTTAACCACAAACGGAAGCACATCAGACTAACAGCGGATCTCTTGGCAGAAACCCTACAAGCCAGAAGAGAGTGGAGGCCAATATTCAACATTCTTAAAGAAAAGAATTTTCAACCCAGAATTTCATCTCCAGCCAAAATAAGCTTCATAAGTGAAGGAGAAATAAAATCCCTTACAGACAAGCAAATGCTAACAGATTTTGTCATCACGAAGCCTGCCTTACAAGAGCTCCTGAAGGAAGCACTAAACATGGAAAGGAGCAACCGGTACCAGCCACTGCAAAAACATGCCAAATTGTACAGACCATCGATGCTAGGAAGAAACTGCATCAACTAATGGGCAAAATAACCAGCTAACATCATAATGACAGGATCAAATTCACACATAACAATATTAACCTTAAATGTAAATGGGCTAAATGCCCTAATTAAAAGACACAGACTGGCAAATTGGATAAAGAGTCAAGACCCATCAATGTGTTGTATTCAGGAGGCCCATCTCACGTGCAGAGACACACATAGCCTCAAAATAAAGGGATGGAGGAAGATCTACCAAGCAAGGAAAACAAAAAAAAAAAAGCAGGGTTTACAATCCTAGTCTCTCATAAAACAGACTTTAAACCTACAAAGGTCAAAAGAGACAAAGAAGGCCATTACACAATGGTAAAGGGATCAATTCAACAAGAAGAGCTAACTATCCTAAACATATATGCACCCAACACAGGAGCACCCAGATTCACAAAGCAAGTCCTTAGAGACCTAAAAAGAGACTTAGACTCCCACACAATAATAATGGGAGACTTTAACACCCCACTGTCAATATTAGACAGATCAACGAGACACAAGGTTAACAAGAATATCCAGGACTTGAACTCAGCTCTGCACCAAGCGGACCTAATAGACATCTACAGAACTCTCCACCCCAAATCAACAGAATATACATTCTTCTCAGCCTCACATTGCACTTATTCCACAATTGACCACATAGTTGGAAGTAAAGCACTCCTCAGCAAATGTAAAAGAACAGAAATCATAACAAACTGTCTCTCAGACCACAGTGCAATCAAATTAGAACTCAGGATTAAGAAACTCACTCTAAACCACACAACTACGTGGAAACTGAACAATTGCTCTTGAATGATTACTGAGTAGATAATGAAATGAAGGCGGAAATAACAATGTTCTTTGAAACCAATGAGAACTAAGACACAACATACCAGAATCTCTGGGAAACAGTTAAAGCAGTGTGTAGAGGGAAATTTATAGTACTAAATGCCCCCAAGAGAAAGCAGGAAAGATCTAAAATTGACACCGAGAGATCACAATTAAAAGAACTAGAGAAGCAAGAGCAAACACATTCAAAAGCTACCAGAAGGCAAGAAATACCTAAGATCAGAGCAGAACTGAAGGAGATACAGATACAAAAAAACCCTTCAAAAAATCAATGAATCCAGGAGATGATTTTTTGAAAAGATCAACAAAATTGATTGACTACTAGCAAGACTAATAAAGAAGAAAAGAGAGAAGAATCAAATAGATGCAATAAAAAATGATAAAAGGGATATGACCACCGATCATACAGAAATACAAACTACCATCAGAGAATACTATAAACAACTCGTTGCAAATAAACTAGAAAATCTAGAAGAAATGGATAAATTCCTGGACATATACACCCTCCCAAGACTAAACCAGGAAGAAGTTGAATTGCTGAATAAACCAATAACAGGCTCTGAAATTGAGGCAAGAATTAATAGCCTACCAACAAAAAAAAAGTCCAGGACCAGATGGATTTACAGCCGAATTCTACCAGAGGTACAAAGAGGAGCTGGTACCATTCCTTCTGAAACTATTCCAATCAATAGAAAAACAGGGAATCCTCCCTAACTCATTTTATGAGGCCAGTGTCATCCTGATACCAAAGCCTGGAAGACACACAACAAAAAAAGAGAATTTTAGACCAATATCCGTGATGAACACTGATGTAAAAATCCTCAAAAAATACTGGCAAACCAAATCCAGCAGCACATCAAAAAGCTTATCCACTACGATCAAGTTGTCTTCATCCCTGGGATGCAAGGCTGGTTCAACATACACAAATCAATAACCATAACCCATCACATAAACAAAACCAAATATAAAAACCACATGATTATAAAAATAGATGCAGAACAGGCCTTTGACAAAATTCAACAGCCCTGCATGCTAAAAACTCTCTATAAACTAGATATTGATGGAATGTATCTCAAGAGCTATTTATGACAAACACACAACCAATATCATACTGAATGGGCACAAAGTGGAAGCATTCCCTTTGAAAACTGGCACAAGACAGGGATGCCCTCTCTCACCACTCCTATTCAGCACAGTGTTGGAAGTTCTGGCCAGGGCAATCAGGCAGGAGAAGGAAATAAAGGGTATTCAATTAGGAAGAGAGGAAGTCAAATTGTCCCTGTTTGCAGATGACATGAGTCTATATTTAGAAAACCCCATCATCTCAGCCCAAAATCTCCTTAAGCTGATAAGCAACTTCAGCAAAGTCTCAGGATACAAAATCAATGTACAAAAATCACAAGCATTCTTATACACCAACAACAGACAAACAGAGAGCCAAATCATGAGTGAACTCCCATTCACAATTGCTACAAAGAGAATAAAATACCTAGGAATCCAGCTTACAAGGGATGTGAAGGACCTCTTCAAGGAGAACTACAAACCACTGCTCAATAAAATAAAAGAGAACACAAATCGAAGAACATTCCATGCTCATGGATAGGAAGAATCAATATCATGAAAATGGCCATACTGCTCAAGGTAATTTATAGATTCAATGCCATCCCTATCAATCTACCAATGACTTTCTTTACAGAATTGGAAAAACCTACTTTAAAGTTCATATGGAACCAAAAAAGAGCCTGCCTTGCCAAGACAATCCTAAGTCAAAAGAACAAAGCTGGAGGCATCACGCTATCTGACTTCAAACTATACTACAGGGCTACAGTAACCAAAACAGCATGGTACTTGTACCAAAACAGAGACAAAGACCAATGGAACAGAACAGAGGCCTCAGAAATAGCACCACACATATTCAACTATCTGATCTTTGACAAACCTGACAAAAACAAGAAATGGGGAAAGGATTCCCTATTTAATAAATGGTGCTGGGAAAACTGGCTAGCCATATGTAGAAAGCTGATACTGGAACCCTTCCTTACACCTTATACAAAAATTAATTCAAGATGGATTGAAGACTTAAATGCTAGACCTAAAACCATAAAAACCCTAGAAGAAAACCTAGGCAATAGCATTCAGGACACAGGCATGGGCAAAAACTTCATGATTAAAACACCAAAAGCAATGGCAGCAAAAGCAAAAATAGACAAATAGGATCTAATTAAACTAAAGAGCTTCTGCACAGCTAAAGAAACTACGATTGGAGTGAACAGGCAACCTACAGAATGTGAGAAAATTTTTGCAATCTACCCATCTGACAAAGGGCTCATATCCAGAATCTACAAAGAACTTAAACAAATTTACAAGACAAAAATCAAACAACCCCATCAAAAAGTGGGCAAAGAATATGAACAGACATTTTGAAAAGAATACATTTATGCAGCCAACAGACACATGAAAAAATTCTCATCATCACTGGGCATCAGAGAAATGCAAATCAAAACCACAATGAGATACCCTCTCATACCAGTTAGAATGGCAATCATTAAAAAGTCAGGAAACAACAGGTGCTGGAGAGGATGTGGAGAAATAGGAACACTTTTACACTGTTGGTAGGACTGTAAACTAGTTCAACCATTTGGAAGACAGTGTGGTGATTCCTCAAGGATCTAGAACTAGAAATACCGTTTGACTCAGCAATCCCATTATTAGGTATGTACCCAAAGGATTATAAATCATGCTACTATAAAGACACATTCACACGTGTGTTTATTGCAGCACTATTCACAATAGCAAAGACTTGGAACCAACCCAAAAATCCATCAATGATTGACTTGATTAAGAAAATGTGACACATGTGCACCATGGAATACTATGCAGCCATAAAAAAGGATGAGTTCATGTCCTTTGAAGGGACATGGATGAAGCTGGAAACCACCATTCTCAGCAAACTATCACAAGGACAAAAAAACAAACACCACATGTTCTCACTCATAGGTGGGAATTGAACAATGAGAACACTTGGACACAGGGCGGGGAACATCATACACCGGGGCCTGTCGTGGGGTGGGGGTTGGCGGAGGGATAGCATTAGGAGAAATACCTAATGTAAATGACGAGTTAATGGGTGCAGCAAACCAACATGGCACATGTATACCTATGTAACAAACCTGCACATTGAGCACATGTACCCTAAAACTTAAAGTATAATAATAATTTAAAAAAAGAGAGACCAATTTCAAGTGTAATGACACCATAGGCTCAAAGTAAAGGGTTGGAGAAGGATCTATCATGCAAATGGAAACTAAAAATAGCAAGAGTCACTATTCTTTTATCAAATAAAACAGATTTTAACCCCACAATAGTAAAAGGACAAAGAAGGACATTACATAATAATAAAGGTTGAAACCTCATTCAACAAGAAGACTTAACTATACTAAATATATATGTACCCAACAATGGAGGACCCAGATTCATAAAACATGTTCCTCTAGACCTACAAAAAGACTTGACCACCCAATAATACAATAACCACACAATAATAGTAGAGACTTCAACACCTCATTGACAGTGTTAGATCATAGAGGCAGAAAACTAACAAAGAAATTCTGGATTTAAATTTGACACTTGAACAATTGGACCTAATAGACCTCTACAGAATACTTCTCCCATCAAGCACAGAATACACATTTTTCTCATCTGCACACAGAACATTCTCTAGGATTGACCACATGCTTGGCCATAAAGTGAGTCTCAATAAATTTAAAACAATCAAAATCATACCAACCATATTCCTAGACCACAGTGGAATAAAAATAGAAACTAATTTCAAGCAGATCTCTCAAAACCACTTGATTATATGGAAATTAAACAACTTGCTCCTAAATGACTTTTGGATAAACAATGAAATTAAGGCAGAAATTTTTAAACAATTTGAAATAAATGAAAACAGAGACACAACATACCAGAGTCTCTGGGATGTGGCAAAAATAGTGTTAAGAGGAAAGTTTATATTGCTAAATGCTAAGAGGAAAGTTTATATTGCTAAATGCCTACATCAAAAAGTTAGAAAGATCTCAAATTAAGAATCTGTCATCACACCTAGAGGAGGGAAAGAAACAAGAACAAACAAAGCCCAAAGCTAGAAGAAAAAAAAGAAATAACTAAAATCAGAATAGAATTGAATGACATTGAGACCCTGCAAATCTAGAGACTCAATAAAACCAACAATTGGTGTTTTGAAAGGATACATAAGACTGATAGACCACTAGCCAGATTAACAAAGAAAAAAGAGGGAAGATCCAAATAACCACAATCAGAAATGAAAAAGGTGAAACAGAATACGTAAGATCCTCAGAGCTTTTTATGAACACCTCTACACACATAAACTAGAAAATGTATAGGTAATGGATAAATTCCTGGAAACACACAACCTCCCAAGATTGAATCAGGAAGAAGTTGAAACTCCGAACAGACCAATAGCAAGTTCTTAAATCAAATCAGTCATAAAAACATACCAAACCAAAAGCGCCCCAGACCAGATGGATTCACAGCCAAATTCTACCAGATGTACAAAGAAGAGCTGAATTAATTCTGCTGAAAATATTCCAAAAAGTCAACAAGGAGGGACTCCTTCCTGACTCATTTTATGAAGCCAGAATCACCCTGCTACCAAAACCCAACAGAGACACAACAAGAAAGAAAACCACAGGCCGATATCCCTTATGAACATAAATGCAAAAATCCTCAAGAAAATGCTAGCAAACTGAATCTGGCAGCACATCAAAAAGGTAATTGACCATCATCAAGAAGGCTTCATTCCTGGGATGCAAGGTTGGTTCAGCAAACATATATCAATAAATGTGATTCACCACACAGACAGAATTAAAAACAGAAACCATATAATTATCTCAATTTATGTGCAAAAAGCTTTTGATAAAATCCAATATCCCCTTATGATAAAAACCTCAACAAACTAGGCATCAAAGATACATACTTCAAAATGATAAGAGCTACCTATGACAAACCCAAACCCAACATCATACTGAACAGGCAGAAACTGGAAGCATACCCCTGAGAATAATGATGGCCACTCTCACCACTCCTACTCAACATAATATTGAAAGTCCTAGCCAGAGCAATTAGGCAAGAAAAAGAAATAAAAGACATCCAAATGGGAAAAGAAAAAGTCAAGTTATCTCTCTTCACTGATGATATAACTCTATACCTGGAAATCCCTGAAGACTCAGCCAAAAGGCTCCTAGAGCTGATAAATGACTTCAGCAAAGTTTTAGGATACAAAAATAAATGTAAAAAAATCAACAGCATTTCTATATACCAATAAAATTCAAGCTGAGAGCCAAATCAAGAAATACAATCCAATTGACAATAAAATAAAATACCTAGAAATACACAAAAATAAAATACCTAGAAATACATCTAACCAAGGAGGTGAAAGAGCTCTACGAGAACTACATATGAAACACTGCTGAAAGAAATAATGAATGACACATGCAAATAGAAAAACATTTCATGCTCATGGATCAGAAGAATCAATATTGTTAAAATGACTATACTGCCCAGAGCAATCTACAGATTCAACATGATTCCTATCAAACCACCAACATCGTTTTTCACAGATTAGAAAAAATTGAAGTCATATGAAACTAAATAATAGCCTGATTAACCAAAGCAATCCTAAGCAAAAAGAACAAAGCTGAAGTCATCACATTACCTGGCTTCAAACTATACTACAAGGCTACAATAACCATAATAGCATGGTACTGGTGCAAAAACAGAAACATAGACCAATAGACAGAAGAGAGAACCCAGAAGTAAGCTACATGCCTATAACTATCTGATCTTTGACAAGCTGACAAAAATAAGCAGTGGATAAGGGACTCCTTGTTTAATAAATGGTGCTGAGACAGGTGGCTAGGCATATGCAGAAGAATAAAGCTGGACACCTACCTCTCACCATACATACAAATTAACTCAAGAAAGATTAAATATTTAAACATAAGACCTCACCTGTTATAACCGTAAAAGAAAACCTAGGAAATACCACTGTGGACATCAACCTTATAAAAGAATTTATGGCTAGATACCAAAAGCAATTGCAACAAAACCAAAAATTGACAAGTAAGACCTAATTAAACTAAACAGCTTCTGCACACCAAAATAAACTGTCAACAGAGTAAACAGCCAACTTACAGAATGGGAAAAAATATTCACAAACCATGTATCTGGCAAAGGTCCAATATCCAGAATCTGTAAGGAACTTTAACAATTCAACAAGCAAAAACCAAATAACCCCATTAAAAGAAATGAGCAAAAGAAATGATTAGACACTTCTCAAAAGAAGACATGCATGTGCCCAACAAACATATTAAAAAATATATAAAAATCGGCTGGGCCCGGTGGATCACTCCTGTAATCCCAGCACTTTGGGAGGCCAAGGCGGGCAGATTGCATGAGGCCAGAAGTTCGAGACCAGCCTAGCCAACTCGGCAAAACCCCATCTCTACTAAAAATACAAAAATTAGCTGGCATGGTGGCAGGTGCCTGTAATCCCAGTTACTCAGGAGGCTGAGGCAGGAGAATCACTTGAACCCGGGAGGCAGAGGTTGCAGTGAGCCGAGATCACACCATTGTACTCTAGCCTGGGCAACAGAGCAAGACTCCTTCTCAAAAAAAAAAAATCACTAATCATCAGAAAAATGTAAATAAAACCCACAATGACGTGTCATCTTAATGGCCATCAGTCAGAATGGCCATTATTAAAAATTCAAAAAATAACAGATGCTGGTGAGGCTGCAGAGAAAAGGGAATGCTTACACATTGTTGGTGTGAATGTAAATTAGTTCAGCCACTGTGAAAAGTAGTTTGGAGATTTCTCAAATAATTTAAAGCAGAACTACCATTTGACCCAGTAATCCCATTACTGGGTATATACCCAAAGAAAAATAAATAATTCTACCAAAAAGACATATGCATTCGTATGTTCCTTGCAGTACTATTCACAATACTAAGGACATGGAGTCAGCCTAGGTGCTCATCAACAGTGGATTGGATAAAGAAAATGTGCCTATGCACACAAACTAGAAAACCTAGAAGAGATGGATAAATTCCTGGACACATACAGCCTCCCAAGACTGAATCAGTAAGAAATTCATTTCCTGAAGAGACCAATAATGAGCTCTGAAATTGAATCAGTAATAAATAGCCTACCAGCCAAAATAAGTGCCCAGGACCAGATGGATTCACAGCCAAATTCCACCAGATGCACAAAAAAGAGCTTGTCCCATTCCTATTGAAACTATTCCAAAAATATTGAGGAGGCACTCCCCCACAACTCATTCTATGAGGCCAGGATTATCCTGATACAAAAACGGAGTGGGGAGGGATAGCATTAGGCGATATACCTAATGTCAAATGATGAGTTAATGGGTGCAGCACACCAACATGGCACATGTATACATATGTAACTAACCTGCATGTTGTGCACATGTACCCTAAAGCTTAAAGTTTAATAATAAAAAAAAAAAACCTGGCAGGGGCAATAAAAAAAAGAAAACTTTAGGCCAATATCCCAGATTAACTTTGATGCAAAAATCCTCAACAAAATACCTGAATCAAAATACCACAATCAACTAGGCTTCATCCCTGGGACTCAATGTTGGTTCAACATATGCAAATCAGTAAAAGTGATTCATCACATAAACAGAACTAAAGACAAAAAAACACATGATTTTCTCAACAGATGCAGAAAAGGCTTCTGATAAAATTCAACATTCCTTCATGTTAAAAACTCTCAATAAACTAGGTATTGAAGGAACATACCTCAAAACAAATCCACAGCCAACATCATACTGAATGAACAAAAGATGAAAGCATTCCCCTTGAAAACCAGCACAAGATGAGGTTGCCCTCTCTCACTACTCATATTCAACATAGTGTTGGAAGTCCTTGCCAGAGCAATCAGGCAAGAGAAAAATAAAGGGCATCCAAATAGGAAGAGAGGAAGTCAAACTATTCCTGTTCGCAGATGACATGATTCTATATTAGAAAACCCCATAGTCTCAGTCCAAAAGCTCCTTCAGCTGACAAACAACTTCAGCAAAGTTTCAGAATACAAAATCAATGTACAAAAATAACTGGCATTTCTATACACCAACAATTGTCAAGATGAGAGCCAAATCAGGAAGGCAATCCCATTCACAATTGCCACAACAAGAATAAAATACCTAGGAATATAGCTAACCAAGGAGGATCTGTACAATGAAAATTACAAAATACTGCTTAAAAAGTCAGAGATGACACAAACAAATGGAAAAACGTTCCACGCTTATGGATAGGAAGAATCAATATCATGAAAATGGCTATAGTGCCCGAAGCAATTTTCTATTTTGTTATTCCTATCAAACTACCAATGACATTCTTCACATAACCAGAAAAAAAGCTATTTTAAAATTCACATAGAACCAAAAATGAGTCTGAATACCCAGGGCAATCCTAAGCAAAAAGAACAAAGCTGGAGGCATCATGTTATCCAACATCAAACTATGCTATAGGGCTATAGTAACCAAAATGCATGGTACTGGTACAAAAACAGGCACATAGACCAGTGGAATAGAATAGAGAACCCATAAATAAGGCTGCATGCCTACAACCATCTGCTCTTCAACAATGCTGACAAAAACAAGCAATGGGGAAAAGATTCCCTATTCAATAAATGGTCCTGGGATCACTGGCTAGCCATGTGCAGAAGATTGAAACCAGACCTTTCCCTTACATCACATAGAAAAAATAACTCAGAATGGATTAAAGACTTAAACATAAAGCCCAAAACTATAAAAACCCTTGAAGATAACCTAGGCAACACCATCCTGGACATAGGAATGGGCAATGATTTCATGACAGAGATGCCAAAAGATATAGCAACAAGAGCAAAAATGGACAAGTGGGCTCTAATTAAACTTAAGAACATCAGCACAGCAAAAGAAACTGTCAACTGAGTAAATAGACAACCTATAGATGGGAGAAGATATTTACAAACTATGCATCTGACAAAAGTCTAATATACAGCATCTGTAAGGAACTTAAATGTACAAGAGAAAAACAACTACATTCAAAAGTAGGCAAAGGAAATGAACAGACACTTCTCAAAAGAAGACATACATGTGGCCAAGTATATGAAAAAAAGCTCAATATCATTGATCATTAGAGAAATGCACATCAAAACCATCCCCCACCAGTCAGAATGGCTACTATTAAAAAGTCAAAAAATAGCAGATACTGGTGAGGTTGTGGAGAAAAGGGAACAGTTATACACTGTTGTTGGGAGTGTAAATTAGTTCAACCATTGTAGAAAGCAGTGTGCAATTCTTCAAAGAGCTAAAAGCAGAACCACCATTTGACCCAGCAATTCCATTACTGGATATATACCCAAAGGAATATAAATACCGTAAAAACACATAGATGCAAATATTCACTATAGCACTATTCACAATAGCAAAGACATGAAATCAACCTAAATGCTAATCAATGACAGATTGGATAATGAAAATGTGGTACATATACAACATGGAATACTACACAATCATAAAAAAGAATGAGATCATGTCTTTTCTGGGAACATGGATGGATCTGGAGCCTATTATCCTTAACAAACTAACGAAGGAACAGAAAACTGAATACCACATGTTCTTACTTAAAAGTGGGAGCTAAATGATAAGAGTTAATGAATACAAAGAAGGAAAACAACAGACACTAGGGTCTCCTTGAGGGTGAAGGGTGGGAGGAGGGACAGTAGCAGAAAAGATGACTATTGAGTACTAAACTTAATAACTGATGATGAAATAATCTGTACAACAACCCCTCCTGCCTGTCACATGAGTTTATCTACATAACAAACCTTCACGTGTACCCCTGAACCTAAAATAAAAGTTTAAAAAAAGAACAGTTTAGCACAAATTATACTGCAACTAAAATTGTATTTGGTAGAGTTTGTCCAACATTTAATGGGTGAATATAATTAACCCTATCTGGTAGGTCCATTCTTTCATCTACCTATGAGAATACTGTTAAGATAATCCACAATAATAGGCCATTTTGTTTCCATTCTTCTAAAAACTAAAAATAAAAGTCAAATGGCCTTTAAAAATGTGGTACATATGCACTGTGGAATACTACAGAGCCATAAAAAGGAACAAAATCATGTCCTTTCCAGCAATACGGATGCAGCTGAAGGCTATTATCCTAAGCAAATTAACCCGGGAGCAGAAAACCAAATACATCGTGTTCTCACTTACAAGTGGGAGCTAAATACTGGTCATTCATGAACATAAAGATGGGAACAATAGACACTGGGGACAACTAGAAGGGGGAGAAAGAACAAGGGGCAAAGACTGAAAAACTACCTATCAGTATATGCTGACTACCTGGGTGATGGGATCATTTGTACCACAAACCATCTCACACAAAATACCCATGTAACGAACCTGTACATGTATGCTCTGAATCTAAAATAAAAATTGAAACAAATTTTAAAAAGAATATGTACAGGTAAGTATGAATGACAAGTGTCAAAATGGCCTGAAACTGTCAAAAACAATTCTGGCAAAATCCATGTGGTAGGGAGGGATTTGGGTGGAGAACAACATAGAGCTGATATAGTAAAATTAAATAATAATAATCTCACTGGAATAAATTGGGAATTGAGGAGATAATGAAATCAGTTTTGGAACTGTGCAAAACTTTATCTGGTGAAGGATTGAAATCTGAGTCTCAATAAACAAAGCAGCAGTCATAATATAATTTACAGAAAGAAAACACAAACAGCAAACAAATATAGCTTTAAAATGTTTAGCTTCTCTAGTGGTTTAAGAAATAAGAATCCAAATGATCTTAAGTTACTATTTGCTACTTATTAAAATAAAACAATAAATATATGAAAACAAATATATTTATATTTATAAAATATATTATAAATATATATACAAATACATATACAAATTGTGTATATATAAGTAAACATATATGTATATATTATTTATATATGTATGTATATATAATGTATATAGTGTACATGTATGTATGTTTGTGTGTGTATATATATTATGTGCATATACATATATGATGTAGTGCTGACAAGCCAGAGGGAAAATCGTACATTCATTTCCCGTTACTCACAATAAAAACAGTTACAGTTCAAAAACCAAATGAAAAGAAGGAAGGAAGGAAGGAAGAAAGGAAGGAAAGGAAGGGATTGGTTCACTTTCCCAGGAAGGAGGGAAGGAAGGAAGAGAAGAAGGAAGGAAGGAAGGAAGGGAAGGGAAGGAAGGGATTGGTTCACTTTCCCAGGAAGTAACCTCTGGTTTAGAGTGGGCCCCATAGCACTTCTATGCTTATCTACACCTTACATTGCTGATCTTGTTACTGTTTAGTGCTGTTAAGTAATGATCTGTGTGTGCTTTGTATTCCCTGAGTAGATGGCAATCTCTTCAAAGTAAAGCTCTGTGCTCTCCATTTATTCCACAATTCCTTCTCCAACTCAGTTGTGACCATGATTAACTTTGTTCACTCAAAACATTCAATTACATGCTTGCTGAATAATAGGGGAAAGTCTTGTGGTTATTTCCACTCAGATTTGGGAGGTAAAAGCCAAGGTAACATGGTAGAAGAAGAATTTGCTACATGTAAGAGTTTTGTATGGCAGAATTGGCATTTTCAAGTCAGAGAAAAAACAACTGATTACCTATGAAGAAAAAAAGTATGCTTAATCTTGATACCATATTCAAAAATAAATTACAGATAAAGTCCTAAATATTTTTTTAAAGTTTAAAACAACATGTTTATTTCCTTGGGCTTGGAAGAAAAATTAAAGTAGAAAAATGATAAATTAGACCACACCAAAATAAAAAGCTACTGTATGAAAAAAAGACGTTTTAAAAGATTCTAAAAATCCAGGGACCGGCTTAAGAAAGTATTTGTCATATATGACAGGCAATTATTATCCAGGATATATAAAAGTATGAATAGGTAAGAAACATTCTAGTTGGTCAGAATGTAAAACTGTGCAGGCACTATGAAAAACAGTGTGAAGTTTCCTCACAAAATTAAAAATAGAATTACCATATGACTCAGCAATCCCACTTCTGCATATACATCCAAAAGCATTGAAAATAGGATCTCAAAGACATATTTGCACACCCATGTCCATTGTAATATTATTCACAATAGCCAAGAGGTAGAAGTAACCTAAATGTGCACAGATGAGGTAATGGATAAAGAAAATGTGGTATATACATACATATAATGGAATGTTATTCAGCCTTATAAAAGGACATCCTGTCATATGCTACAACATGGATAAACCTTGAGGACATTATGCAAAGTGAAATAGGCCAGTCACAAAAAGACAAACACTGCATGATTCTATTTATATAAGGTATGAAAAGTAATCAAATTCATAGAAGCAAAAAGTAGAATGGTGGTTGCCAGGGGCTGGAGATAGAAGAAAGAAAGGGGGAATTGTTCAATGGGTATAGAGTTTCAGCTTTGCAAGATGAAAAAGTTCTGGAGATCTGTTGCACAATAAGGTGCTTATAGTTAACACTACTGTACACATAAAAAATGGTTAAGATGGTAATCTTTATACTATGTGGTTTTTTTCCCCATGATTAATAATCAGAGCTGTAAATCTCAGTTTGAGAGAAGCTTTCTATGTAAATACTCCAGGAAGAAGATAACATTTGGCTTATATTCAGTCATAGACATAAATGCGTGATATAAGACCTTATTCTAATAGCAGGTTTTCATAGCAGGAAGAATGGCTGAGAGCTTGAAACTTTGGGGCTTCTGAAGGGGCAAGTGGGTGCAACAGTGATCCAAATGGGTAAGCAAATGCCGTTGCTGGTGCAGTAGGTCAGTGATGCCTGTAATGGTGAGGAGGGCACATTTAGGCATTCACCAATATGTTTGATTTGTAGATCATGTTCCTACAAAATTTTCCAAGGAGTCAAGGAATGTTTGGAAAATGATTTTTTTTTTTTTGAGTCAGGGTCTTTCTCTGTCACCCAGGCTGGAGTGCAGTGCACTATCATAGCTCACTGCAGCCTCCAATTCCAGGGCTCAAGCAATACTCCAGCCTCATTCAGCCTCCTGAGTAGCTGGGACTATTGGCATGCACCACAATGCCTGTCTAATTTTTCTTTATTTTTAGTAGAGACGAGGTCTTGCTATGTTAGCCAAGCTGATCTCAAACCCCTGAGCTCAAGTGATCTGCCCACCTAGGCCTTCCAAAGTGCTGGGATTACAGGCGTAAGCCACCATGCCCGGCATTGACCTGCTTTTCTTTTATTTTTTAAATATCTCTAGTCACCTAATTTGCTGAAAGCTAAATTTAAAAAAACTCCACGTTGCAGGATAATACTTAATACTGTGCTAAGTGTGCAGAGCAGTATCACCATACTTAGTATTAAGGAGGTTATAAAATATCAAAATTTTAAATGAACTAAGAAAGTATGAAAATTATGGAATGCTAATGTTATCTTTTGATAGAAGAACATGGAAACAAAAACAGGACACTCACATCAATTTTTCTTAAACTGTAACTTTATTTGAGCAAGAGAATTTTCCTTAAATAAAGCTATCATTTTTAAACACCTTAGGACAAACTATTTTTTCAAATAAAATTTTATGTCAGAATAGTCTTGCTTAAGTGGTTTTCTATTCTCCCATCTTCTCATTATTATGAATATTTGCTTTATTGATATATATATCTCAGTTACTCCCTGTGACTAAACTGCTCTCTCTACTTGAAATCAGAAGACTTATTTTAGGTAATTTAAAATTTATATTAGCACGGTGTCTATAACAAATTGGTAATGCAGATTTATGTAAAAAAAGAGGAAAAGAAGCATTCTAACAGAAAAAATGGTCAAAGAATATAAACAAGCACTTTCAACGATTAAACGATTATCTAGCCATCATAAAGGCAAATATTAAATAATGACAATATTGAGGAGTTATAAAATTGTGTGAAAATAACAACTCTTATATACTGCTAGTAAAAGAATAAATTGATGAATTTATTTTTTTAGACTAATTTGGCAGTTTCTATTAAGTTAGAGATGTGCATGCTATATGATCCAGCTGGAGAAACACTTGCATATGTGGAGATGTGTCATGATCTGCATAATTCCATGTAGTATTTTTGTAATAATGAAAAAATTATGAATAATGAATGATCATTACTTGAGGAATAGTTAAATAAAATGTGATATATTTATACACTAGAATTACAGTAGTTAAAGCAATAAATTACACCTGTATACTATCAACAGAATTAAATCTCCAAAAATTGCTAGTGAATAAGAAAAAGAAAGTTATAAAATAGATACAGTATATAAATTTATGTTATAAAATATCATAAAACAGAAACCAGTCTTTTTCAGCAAAGTAAATGGAACTGGAGGTCATTATCCTCAGTGAAATAACCCAGAAACAAAGTCAAATACCATGTGGTCTCACTTATAAGTGGGAGATAAACAATAGGTACACATGGACATACAGAGTGGGATAACAGACATTGAAGACTACAAAATGTGGGAGGAGAGTGAGGACTGAAAAATTACCTATTGGGTACAATGTTCCCTCTTCAGATGATGGGTACACTAAAAGTCCAGATTTCATCATGATGCAATATATCCATGTCAGAAATCTGCACTTGGACCTCCTAAATATATACAAATGAAAAATTTTAAAGTAAACATGACATAAAACAATTGTATTTTTAATCTATGATATGAACATATAAAAAGAGGTCTGGAAGGATGCACAGCAAACTCTTAGTAGTGGCTTTCCCAGAAAGTGTGAAAGGGAAGCATCCTCTTAAATGCTCAGAACTGACACAGGGCCACTTTGAATACATTCTATTGGTCAAAGCAAGTTAAGGTCAGTCCAGCTCCAAGGTGACTTCCCCTCTTCATGGGAGGAGCAGAAGGTGTGGCATGCACCTGCTGTGGGGTGGTGGAATTGATGGCAACCATTTTTGGAAATTGTCTACTGTATTTTCCTTCACCCATTTTAGGCAATTGGCATCCTTCAGCTCTTGGCTCCTTTGCTTCCCTCCATATCTCCCATCAAAGTTTGCTTTAAAGAAAGATTTTGTAGGAATGTTTTACTTGAATTGTGGATTTAAAACAAGACATGTCACTCCTAACAGGACATTTACATTTGATATCTCTCTCTGATCATGGAAATAAATGCTCTGTCTCTCTTTAAGGCAAGTTCAGACATCAGCAAGTGGGAGAAGAGCTTCTTGGAGTCTTGCTGTTAAGTCTCATCTCATCATTTTCTAAGTGCTTCACCTCCTCCACCTTCTTAAAAGCTGGCTGGAGATAAAAGGGTAATGTCATCCTGGAAGGACTGAGCTCTTAATTCACAGATGTTGCTCCAGAGCTTGGGTCTCAGCTTCTGTTGACTTGTTCATTGTTACCTGGAGCAGAACTGTCCTGTAACCACATTCCCATGGCTTTATGATCCACAATTAGGAGATTGACTATGTCAGATACCAAATAGAAGGAGAGAGACAATAAGAATTCATTTAGTAATCTATCCAAATATATTTGTTGAGACCACGTAGCTGAGAGCTATGCAAAGTACTGGGTGTACCAGTAGAAAACAAGATAGGCAGCATCTGTCCTCACAGAGCTTATGGTCTGGTGGGCTATACAGACAAGGAGAAAATATGGGTAATACGTGTTAGGTATAAATAAAAAGAAATTATGAGGTGCTATGGGAAGACTATGAGGAGTCTAATTAGTGGTATGCTTAGTCTAATTACTGGCTCTACCAAAAAAAAATTCAAAAAAGGAAAAGAAAAGAAAAAAGCTCCTGATTTACAGTGTTTGTCAATTTCCATGAGTAAAGATTCCCACAAATTTCAAGCAGCAACATGACATCACTGAATGGAGTTACAAAAAAATGAACAGTACTTTTTTCTTATCCACAGGGGCTGTATTCCAAGACCCCCAATGGATGCCTGAAACCATGGCTAGTACTAAACCCCATGAACACTATGTTTTTTTCTATACATACATACCTATAGTAAAGTTTAATTTATAAATTAGGCATAGTAAGTGGTTAACATACTATGTTTTTTTCTATACATACATACTTATGGTAAAGTTTAATTTATAAATTAGTCATAGTAAGTGGTTAACATCTTTTAATAAAATAGAACAATTATAATAATATACTGTAATAAAGTTATATAAATGTGGACTTTCTCTCTCTCAAAATATATTATTGCAAGTAATGTTTTCAGACTGTGGTTGACCGTGGGTAACTGAAACTATGGAAAGTGGAACCATAGATCAGCAGGAACTATTGTACAAGCCAACAACAGGGCCCTATCGGATCTAAGCCAGTTAGGGTAGGAGAATGGAGACGTCAGGAAGGCTTTCTGGAGGAAGGGCCATCTAAGATGAGAACTGAAGGATGAGGAAGAATGAGTCAGATGAAGACAGTCACAGAGAAATATTCCATGTGTAGACAATGGCATGTGTCAAGGCCTGAAAGGTGAGAAAGGACCTTGCACACCTGGAGAATGACCAATCAATGTGGATCAAGGGCATGCTGCTGAGTGATATGTGTGTGTGAAGGTAGATGGGGAGGGGTGTGTGTACATGGGCTTTGTATGTAGTGTGGTGTGTATATGTGCATGAAATTTTGTGTATGTGTGTATAGTATGTTATCTGTGTATGGTATGTGTGCTTATGCACATGTGCATGTAGTACAATGACTGTGTGTGTGTGTGTGTGTATGTGTGCATGCTTGCTGGTGTCTTATTCAACTCCAGCTGCCATAACAAAATACCATACACTGGGTGGATTGAACAGCAGATATTTATTTCTCACAGTTCTAGAGGGTAGGAAGTCTAAGATCAAGGGGGCAGTGGGTTTGGTGTTTGGTGAGAGCCTCTTCCTGGTGTGCAGTTAACTACCTTCTCACTGTCTTCACATGGCAGAGAGAGAGAGCTATGGTCTCTTTCTCTTCTTATAAGTACACTATTATCATTACAGGAGCCCTACTCTCATGACCTCCTCTAAACCTAATTATCTTCCAAAAGCCCTGCTTTCAAATACCATCACTGTTATGGTTTGGCTGTGTCCCCACCCAAATCTCATCTTGAATTGTAGCTCCCATAATTCCCTCATGTTGTGGGAGGGACCCAGTGTGAGATAATTGAATCACAGCAGGGTGGTTTCCTCCATACTTTTCTCATGGTAGTGAATAAGTCTCATGAGATCTTATGGTTTTATGAGGAAAAACCCTTTTCATTTGGTTTTCATTCTTCTCTTGTGGGCCACCATGTGAGACATGCCTTTCACCTTCCACCATGATTGTGAGGCCTCCCCAGCCATGTGGAACTGTGAATCTATTAAACCTCTTTCTTTTGTAAATTGCTCAATCTTGGGTATGTCTTTATCAGCAGTGTGAAAATAAACTAATACAATAAATTGGTACTAGTAGAGTGGGGCACTGCTGAAAAGATACCCAAAAACACGGAAGCAACTTTGGAACTGGGTAACAGAGGTTGAAACTGTTTGGAGGGCTCAGAAGAAGACAAGAGAATGTGGAAAACTTTGGAACTTCCTAGAGATTTGTTGAGTGGCTTTGACCAAAATACTGAGAATGATATGAACAATGAAATCCAGGCAGAGGTGGTCTCAGATGGAGGTGAGGAATTTGGGAACTGGAGCAAAGGTGACTCTTGTTATGTTTTAGCAAAGAGACTGGCGGCATTTTGCTCCTGCCCTAGAGATTTGTGGAATTTTGAACTTGAGAGAGTTGATTTAGGGTTTCTGGCAGAAAGAATTTCTAAGCAGCAAAGCATTCAAGAGGTGACTTGGGTGCTGTTAAAGGCATTCAGTTTTAAAAGAGAAACAGAGCATAAAAATTTGGAAAATTTGCAGCCTGGCAATGCAATAGAAAAGAAAATCCCATTTTCTGAGGAGAAATTCAAGCCAGCTGCAGAAATTTGCATAAGTAATGAGGAGCCGAATGTTAATCCCCAAGACAATGGGGAAAATGTCTCCAGGGCATGTCAGAGACCTTTGCAGCAGCCCCTCCCATCACAGGCCTGGAGGCCTAGGAGGTAAAAATGGTTTCATGGGCCAGGTCCAGTGTCCCTCTTCTGTGTGCAGTCTAGGGTCTTGGTGCCCTGTGTCCCAGCTGCCCCAGGCATGACTAAAAGGGGCCAAGGTACAGCTCAGGCCATGGTTTCAGAGGGTGTAAGCTCCAAGCTTTGGCAGCTTCCATGTGGTGTTGAGTGTACAGGTGTACAAGAGTCAAGAACTGAGGTTTGGGAACCTCTGCCTAGATTTCAGATGATGTATGGAAATGCCTGGATGTCCAGGCAGAAGTTTGCTGCAGGGGCAGGGCACTCATGGAGAACCTCTGCTAGGGCAGTCCAGAAGGGGAATGTTGGGTGGGTGCCACCACACAGAGTCCCCACAGGGGCACTGCCAAGTGGAGCTGTGAGAAGAGGGCCACCATCCTCCAGAACCCAGAATGGTAGATGCACCAACAACTTGCACAATTCACCTGGAAAAGCCATGGACACTTAACACCAGCCTATGAAAGCAGCTGGGAGGGAAGCTGTACCCTGCAAAGCCACAGGGATGGAGCTGTCCAAGACCATGGGGACCCACCTTTTGCATCAGCATGACCCAGATATGAGACATGGAGTCAAAGGAGATCATTTTGGAACCTTAATATTTGACTGCCCCCTGGATTTTGGACTTGCATAGGTGTAGCCCCATTGTTTTGGCCAATTTCTCCCAGTTGGAATGGCTGTGTTTACCCAATATCTGTACCCCCATTGTATCTAGGAAATAATTAACTTGCTTTTGGTTTTACTAGCTCATAGGTGGAAGAGACCTGCCCTGTCTTGGGACTGCACACTTTTAAGTTAACACTGAAATGAGTTAGGACTTTGTGGGACTGTTGGGAAGGCATGATTGGTTTTTAAATGTGAGGATATGAGATTTCGGAGGGGTTGGGGTGGAATGGTACGGTTTGGCTGTGTCCCTACCCAAATCTCATTTTGAATTTTATCTCCCATAATTCCCTCATGTTGTGGAAGGGACCCAGTGGAGATAATTGAATCATGGGGGCGGTTTCCTCCACACTGTTCTCATGATAGTGAATAAGTCTCATGAGATCTGATGGTTTTATAAGGGGAACCAATTTCACTTGGTTTTCATTCTTCTCTTGTCTGCCACCATGTAAGAGGTGACTTTCACCTTCCGCCATGATTGTGAGACCTCCCAAGCCATGTGAAACTGTAAGTCCACTAAACCTCTTCCTTTTGTAAATTGCCCAGTCCCTGGTATGTCTTTATTAGTAGTGTGAAAAAGGACTAATACAATCATATCGGCGGTTAGTGCTTCCACATATGAATTTGGGGGAAACACAAATATTCAGTCCATAGCAGTGTATGTATCACTGGTAAGAGAAACACAGGGCTGGGATGTGAAGAGTTGTGTAAACCGGTAGGTCATATCTGGACCCTCTGCTTTAACATAAGATTCTGCCCAATATGTGGGGCAATCTGTCTTTCAGGGAGTTTTTTTTTTTTCTTGAGGCAGAGTCTTGCTGCATCACCCAGGGTGGAGTGCAGTGGCACAATGTTGGTTCACTGCAACCTCACCTCCCGGGTTCAAGTGATTCTCATGCCTCAGCCTCCTGAGTAGCTGGAATTAAAGGTGCACCACGACCCCTGGCTAATTTTTGTATTTTTAGTAGAGGCAGGGTTTCGCCATGTTGGCCAGGCTGGTCTCAAACTCCAGACCTCAGATGATCTGCCTGTCTTGGCCTCCCAAAGTTCTTGGATTACAGGCTAGAGCCACTGCACCTGGCCCTGGTGATATTTTAAAATATCATAGGAACCCAGCTGTTTTACAACTCTTGATAAATTTCCCACTAGCTGCAGCCTCCTTTTTTGACCCAGAGAGTCTCTTGGGATGATCCAGTTCAGTTCCTTGGTGTTTTCTGATGGTAGAGACTGGATGGAGGGAAGGGCTTTCCCAGGATCACCTGGTAGGAGGTGGTGACTAGCACTCAGACTTCCAGAGCCTCAATCCCTGGTTTTTCTTTTTCTTTTCTTTTTTTTTTGAGACTGAATCTCACTCTGTCACCCACGCTGGAGTGCAGTGGTGCAATCTCGGCTCACTGCAACCTCCACCTCCGGATTCAAGTGATTCTCCTGCCTCAGCCTCCCAAGTAGCTGGGACTACAGGTGTGTGCCAGCATGCCTGGTTAATTTTTTGTATTTTTAGTAGAGACGGAGTTTCACTGTGTTAGCCACCATGACCTCATGATCTGTGTGCCATGGCCTCCCAAAGTGCTGGGATTACAGGCATGAACCACTGCACCCAGCCTGTCCATGACTTTTCTACTCTCCCATCAGTAGAGCTGGAGTCAGTAGTAAAATAATATAGTCAACCCCTGATTCTAAACAACTAGCCAAAATAATGACAAAGCTCTACTAAACAATACTTTGTTTTATCACGTTTTAAAATAGAAAACGGTCCATGTGATGAGTACTTTTCATTGGCAAATAATCATTTGGTAAAATAATCCAATTTCATTTTTTCCTTTTTCTGCACAGCAAGATGAGGAATTCTATTATCTTAGCAGCAGCTTTACCCTTTCATCAACCCGTCAGCATAGTTTCTTGCTATAGGAACTTAGATTATTGGCTTGAGAATTTTCCTCATTTCTTTTTTTTTTTTTTTTTTTTTTTGAGACAGAGTCTCGCTCTGTTGCCCAGGCTGGAGTGCAGTGGCATGATCTCCGCTCACTGCAAGCTCCGCCTCCTGGGCTCAAGCCATTCTCCTGCCTCAACCTCCCGAGTAGCTGGGACTGCAGATGCCCACCACCACACTTGGCTAATTTTTTGTATTTTTAGTAGAGATGGAGTTTCACTGTGTTAGCCAGGATGGTCTTGATCTCCTGACTTCATGATCCACCTGCCTCAGCCTCCCAAGGTGTTGGTATTGTAGGCATGAGCCACTGCGCCTGGTCAACTTGTCCTCATTTCTAATACAAGCATTTAGTGCTATAAATTTTCCTCCTAGCACTGCACTGAATGCATCCTCTATATTTTAATATGTGACTTTAAAATTTTCATTCAGCTCTATGTATTTTAAAATGTCATTTGATACTTCTTTTTTGACCCATCGGTAATATAGAAGTGTGTTGTTTAATTTTTATTTATTTAGAGATTTTGCTATTGCCTGTTATTGATTTTTAATTGATTCCATTATGGTCAGAAAATACACTCTATATTATTTCAGGTTTTTAAATTTGTAAGGTTTGTTTTATGTCCCAGAATATGATCTATCATGGGAATATGAAAAAACTGTGTTTTCCACTGTTGCTGGCAGACTGTTCTATACATATATCAATTAAAACCTGTTGGTTGATTGTGTTGTTTATATCTTCTAGATCTTTGCTAATTTTCTATCTAGTAGTTCTATTAGTTTCTGAAAGGTGGGTATTGAAGTCCTCAACTACAATGCAGATATATCTACTTCTCCTTTCTACTCTATCAGTTTTTGCTTCATGTGTTTTGAAGCCTATTGCTTTGTGTGTGCACACTTAGGCTTATCTCTTCCTGATTAATTGATCCTTTATTCTTATGTTCATGATAGGAACAATGGACACCTCTTGTCTGTAGTAATTTTATTTCCTCTAAAGTCTGTTTTACCATATATTAATATAGATACTCCTTCTTTATATTATTATTTTGTATGTATATCTATTTCCATCCTTTTATTTTCATTGAACTAGAAGTAAATTTAATATAAATGGCATATAGTTGGGTCATGGTTTTTATTCACTCTCCAATCTCTGTGGATTAGTATATTCAGACCACTGACTTATAAGGTAATTATTGATATATTAGTGCTTAGGCCTACCGTTTTATTATTTGTTTTCTTTGGTTCTTGTTCCTGCTTTGCTTTTCTTGGTTTCTGGTGGGTTACTTAAATATTTAAATACTTAAATAAATTCATCTTAATTGATTTATAGTGTTGTTGAATGTACATCTGCGTATAGTTTTTATAGTGGTTGTTTTGTATATTACATTAGACATATGTGACTTATTGCAGTCTATTGGTATCAGCATTTAACCACCTTGAATGAAGTGTAGACACATTACTTCTATTTAGGTCCCTTACCTTCCCCATTAAAAAAAATCTTTGTCTTGAGTATCGGTGTTTTTTTCAATCAAAAATGTATTTATAAAACTCAAGAACAGAAAAGTCTTATATATGTGCCCATATTTCTTATCTTTCCTTTGTTTCTTCTTCTTTCCTGATACTCCAACATTTGTCCTTTTATCATTTACTTTGTGTTTGAAGAACTTCCTTTAGTCAATCTTTAAGAGTAGGTGTGCAACAAATTAAAGGTTTAGAATTTAAATTTGGAGGATAGGAGGTGTATTAGTTTATTCTCATACTGCTATAAAGAAATACCAGAGACTGGACAATTTATAAAGAAAAGAGGTTTAATTGGTTCATGGTTCTGCAGGCTGTACAGGAATTATGATGCTGGCATCTGCTTGGCTTCTGGGGAGGCCTCAGGAAACTTACAATTGTACTGGAAGGTGAAGAGGGAGCTGGCACTTCACAAGGCCAGAGCAGGAGGAAAAGAGAAGGGGGAAGTGCCACACACTTTTAAACGTCTAGGTTTTGAGATCACTCATTCACTTTCCCTATGACAGTACCAAAAGGGATGGTGTTAAACCAAAACCACCCCCATGATCCAATCACCTCCCACCAGGCCCCACCTCCAACATTAGAGATTACAATTCTACATGAGATTTGGTGGGGACACAGATCCATACCATGTCAAGAGGCTTCTGAGGCTTCTTTTTAAAATTTCTGTTATTTTTTTCTTGGTATAGTTTTTGCCTTGTGGCTAGCTTTAATGTATGCTGATCTAGTTTGCTTTTATAAAGATGTTTAATTTAAAATAAGTTTTTCCAAGTGCTATTTTTGTTTTTTTGTTTTTTTTTTTTTTTGCATCTTGGTTAGATGATCCAGTCCTACCTATATGGGACCAGGACATCAAAACATTTAATTTTGACTATACCACTCTGATTAATCTTATCTCATTAAGACATAAATTGCAAAACTTTGAGCTATAGTGACCTGGCCCCAGAAAGATGTAATTAAGACACCTTTAGGAAAATAAGCAACCATACCATAGACTGGGAAAATATATTGGCAATATGGACATGGATCCATATTTAAAGAGCTTCTACAAATACACAATAAAAACACAAAACCTAAATTTTAAAAATGGGCAAAAGATTTGAATACACACTTCACAAAAGAAGATATGTGAGCGACCATTAAACACATGAAAAGCTTTCAACATTAGTTGTCAGAGAAGCAGAAATGAAAATCACAATGAGTTACCATTTCAGACCCACTAGAAAGGCTAAAATACAAAAGACAACACCAAATTTGGCAGGGCTGTGGAGTCAGTGGAAGTTATAGATAATACGGGTGGAAATGAAAATGGTAGAAACACTGGGGAAAACTATGTGGAAGTTTCTTATAAAGTTAAGCATATACTTGCCCTGTGATCCATCAATGTCCCTAATCGTTTGTTCATAATCAATCCTGAGCACTCACATCTTTTCCCTGCCCCCATATTTTCTCTGATCTTTATTTTACTATCCTCAGGTTTCTTCTATTCTCTCATTTTCTATCTTCAATGGATTCTTTCAAACTAACCATAAAAGACTCATTTCTTCCACATTCATTCTAGGTGGTATATATGTGATGCCAAAATTATAATCATCTTAATAATTTAGGATTAAGTAACTACTTTGCCAAAATAAGATGGCAATTATTTTCATGATGTTGGCTATAGATGTTAGTTATGTGTCAAAGGTAACAATGAAAATGGAACATGTACCAATATAAGAAAGACAGTATTTGGATTTTAAATTTTGTTTCATGTACAAATAACACAACATTATTTAACAATAGATCAAAAATCACATCACAGTCATTTGAAAAGTTCATTTATTATATACCAATATACACTTTCTGTAATAAAAAAGAAGCCTCCCAATACATTGAGCCATCTTATAAATGAAATAAGAAAATAAAATTTTCATCTGTTTACAAATGGGTTTAAATTAATCAGCACAAGCTATCATATGTATGCCTGCCCTGCAGTATATATGAATTTTAATCCCAGTTATGAAGAAAAAAATGGTGCTTTATTATTTGGCACTATAGGATGCTCTTGAACATTCAGAAGATACCTTTTTCCAGTTTTTATTTTTGTATACTCTTTGGATGAGTGAAAATGTAAATATATCTTAAAGATGCTATTTGGCAGATTTTTTTCAAATAATAGTAGCCCAAAGTACGTGTATGATACTTGTATTTCATAATTGGCTTTACTAAAATATAAAATACACAAGTGTTCTTACTATGATTTGAGAAAAAGGTAGTTAACTCCAGAAGTTTTAGGCTGTGAGTAGGAATTTTTAAATCCATTTTATGTAAGTTTATTATAGAAGTGAGCAAGAATGATTGTGTGCATTCTTTGTAGTGTTAGCACTTATACTTTTATGGAGAACCACTCAACACTGTATTAAATGGCCAATGAATGTCAGCAAACACCTGTGTGAGCTAAACTGAACTAAATCCTATTTTAGATATGCTAAATTAAAAGAACAACTTTAGTATTGATAATAATTTGCAAAAAGAAACTTATTTTCTTGTAGATCATCCTATTATTGTAAATATTGAAGAAGAGCATTGCCGAACTATATATAACTTAGGTTTCAAGTTTAAATTATCCCCAGACATTTGTAGACAGATACATATGAATGGATTTTCGAGCCCACCAACTTAATTCCCTGCCCCCACCCCCAATAACATAAATGCTTTGACTGTGAAGAAAGAAAACTACACATGTAAAAAATAAAAATCAAATGTACCATACATTAACATTCTGATGACTACAGAATAAGATTATATACATAAACATATAGCAAATCACAGTTTCCTGCACTGAATGTTTATCAAATAAAAATGTATCAAACAATACTGGGTAGTGTATCTCCACGACTGTGGTCTTCTAAAAATTCTGAATGAGGATGGAAGACGAGAGGGAGAGCATTGTTCAATGACAAAAGTATGACAAGAGGATTTAGGAATAACACGAAAAAGCAGATGCTTTCTAGAACAGGCAGTTTAGCTATAAGCATTATTTTTGTTGCTCTACGATTGAAATAAAGCCCCTCTCTATATTTAGTGTTTTAACATTTAAATATAGATGTTTTAACATTTACAAAAATCTATTGAATATAGAAGTCACAACTCAATGTCACAAACATGGTGGGCAAAATATTATTTTGCTGTTGACAATAAGATGCTCTAGACTGGTGTTTGACCATTCATGTACCTTACAGAAACAGAAACAGTTCCTAAGACATGCCTTTTGCCTCTGTTAGTAAACAGACCAGAGACTTTGGTGCAAGACTGAGAGAAGGCATTAAATGGTGATAGCTTTGCCACCAGGGCATTTTTGTTTGATGTTCTGAGAATGCAAATGTTTGGTACTTTTTTAGGAGGTGCAGGATGAGGAGATGGCAGGGGAAAGAGTACTATCTGATGATTGTTACATGCAGTTACCCTTATTCTGCTCGTAGAGCAGCAAAAACACACCTTCATCATCTCACACTGCTCTAGTAAAACCGGGGTAGAAATGTGCACCACAGGTTTTATTTTAAACACATACACAACCATCCTTGACAAAAACAGTGATTTTCCTCTTCTGCAGGTGCCTGGTGATATTACTGGTAAACGTCTTTGGAATCTTCCTGTTATTTCCTATGAATAACATTCCAGTCAAGATAATTCAAATGTCTTTTGGAGTATAACTTGCAACCATTTCCAATAGAAAAAGAAAGTATTTTTCCTTGTGTTAGTGATGCTTGGAATTTGGAGGATCATAAATCCAGTCAATTATAATGAGTGCCATGCTTCCAATCATGAAGATGATTCCAACCACAAGGAAAATTAAAGCCTGTAATTCAGAGAGACTTTGTTAGGAACACAGAAACCACACTTAGTACAATTTGTTTTTTAGTTGTTTACGTAATATGGCAATCTGATCTATATATTGAGCCATATTATTCTCAATACCTCAGATGCCCAGGCCTAACCTATCAGTCAATTTAGAATCCTAGGTTAAGAAAGAAGAGGAATACAGTGGAGAGATAAAACCTATAGGTTCAACAATGGAGTAATAGTTAATTGATTTAGTACATCAAGATGATGGACTACCCTGTGATTATTAAAAATCAAGGGACAGAAAAAGATTCAATAATCTAGAGAATGCTTACAATCTTTTAGGTGAAAAAGAGCAGGTTATAAAAGAATAGCATATATGATATGATTCTAATTTTATAAAGCAAACAAAACCAAAAGCTTAATAGATGTTGCAACAAAAAGTGTATATATGTGTGCGTGTGTGTGTGCATACATATAATATACACACACATATATAAGGATATATGTACATAACTACATATAAAATACTTCAGCATTTTAACACTGGAAGAGGCCTTACCTTTTATCACATACTTAAACCTCCTAATCCTACATATAAGAAAGCAGCAACTAAAAATTTTTCACTAGAATGGGTCTAGGAGATAATGGTACTCATTTCACAATTGGTCAAACTGAAAATAGGTCACAAACAGGAGAAGTAATTTGCCAAGTTCACACTGCTGTAAAAATCCAAGCAAGATGGACTACATAGAGTTAAAATTTGGGGGCAAGCTGCTGGGTGGACCTTTTGATACCAAATTATCCTGAAGTCCCCAAAACATCCCAAAGATAAATGACTTCAAGGTAAAAATTCAGAGTAATTCAGTAAGAAATATTCTTTTCAAGCCTTAACATGACTTTATTAAGGAGTGAAAGATAATATTTCCTTATTGGAAAAACAATTATTTCTAGCATTTGTTTCTATAGTAGTCTTATGGAAAAGAAATATATACTCCCTACTTTAATAAGACTGTATTTTGTATCTAAAGAGGTTAACAGAACGATGAATGGTTCCGTTCTGGATCTTAGTCCACACCAGGGACAACAGGTACTACGGAGGGGAAAACAAAAGCAACATCTTTCCTTTGGCTTTGTAAACCTAACAACCATGACCAAAATATTTAAATTATTCCATAACACCGCTAGGGAGCCTAATTCCTTCTTGCATGATTTTCCATAGATAGTACAACAGCAGCTTGGTATTGGGCACTGCTATGTGCCTGAGGCATATGTGCCTGTGGGAAAGGCTACTACTATTTGACGTGTATGACAGACTCAACACAGGATATTTGATATTTGAAGTAGAATCATTTGAGTTTCAGAAATATGTCCCCTTTCTCTGCTACCAGAAAGTTCTAGCCCATTTTTGATTTTTGGTTCTTGTACATTGATTCATTTTTCTGAACTATGTGTATTTTCTAGTTTATTCTAAGTAGTTGGAAGAACAACTAATAATGGGGGAAATTGCAAGGTTTACTTACCCCGACCTTTTGGGGTGACCTAAAAGGTTCTTTCTTGACAAGTTTAAGATAAAAAACTGCTGGAAGAATAAAAATCAGCATAGTAGCAGAAGAAGCCCCTGAGAAGACAAACACAGGGCAAGGTCAGTGTCTTACCCAGCAGGTCTTAGCAAAGGAGATGCCAGCACATACTTTAAATAAACCAAATATAAAGCTATCCTATACTTAGCACTAAAAACACACACTTAAGTCACATAAGCTCATCTTGGTTATTTATTCATAGAAGATATGTTTATAGAGATAATTAAAATGTACCTAACATCAAAGCTGCATAAGTATATGCAACATATAATAAGCAACAAAAGGCTGAATTTAACACAAATTTACAGGGGATTAGTAATATAAATACATAATAAGGTGGCTGAACTCATGACACACCCTATCCACCTCTTACTTTGCAAGTGACCTACACATGGTTCTTTTAAAGTTTTAGATTGTGTTTAAAGTTTAAGTAACCCCTCAATGAGTAGAATGAAAATTAATAGACCATTCAGTTATGGGAAATACTAATACTACACTTTATATAATCAACCTCCTATTCCTTTGAAGATACCTATCAATGTTAAGCTGATACTCATAATATCAGAGAGCTTCTGGTAGTTAAAATCTATCTTTCTCTTTTCCTGATGGCAGAGCTAATACCTAAGTCCAAATCCTGGGTCCACCCCAAGGTATATGACTTGACTTTTATGCGGGTCAGTTTCCTCATCTGTCAGAAAAAGCAGCTTGACTAAATGACCTATAAGGTCGCTCCCAGTGTCAGTTAGGAGGAAGAGAAAGTGACCAGCTCAATCACCAGAGCCTCGCAGGGATAAAGGGAATCCATGAGCCTGAGAAAGACGGGGATCTGGATGACCCAGCACTGGTTCCCTGTCCACCATTTAATGAGGTGTGAGTTTGGGTTGACCAAATTGAAGCCTTTCTGAAACTCACCTATAAATCCAAAGATGTATTTTATAGTTGGCACAAGGATGACCAGAACATTATTAAGTGCAATAAGCACAGCTGCAATCAGGAAATGTCGTATCCAGCTGAAGGGTCTTTTGGGAAATAACAGTGTGGTCACTGATGTACGAATCTTAAACAAGAAAGTTCAAAGGCAACATCATTTCTTTGTTTTTGACTTTATCTATTACTCCAAATATTCTCATCACTCTAATGCATTTTCTTTCTTTTTCTTCTTTCCCAGAAAAGATCTTGATGCTTTTTTCAATTTTTTTATTATTAGAAAACATACATAACATAGAATTTACCATCTTAACCATTTTTAAGTGTACAGTTCAGTGGTATTAAGTGTAGTCATTTCAGTCAACAACAGACCACATATAAGACAGTGATACCCTAAGGCTGTAATACTGTATTTTTACGGCCCTTTTCTGTGTTTGGAGACACAAATACTTACCATTGTGTTACAAGTACCTCCACTATTCAGTACAGTAACATGCTGTACAGGTTTGTAGCCTAGGAGTACTAGGCTATGCCACATAGCCTTAGCGTATAGTAGGCTCCACCAATTAGGCTGCAAGTACAATCTATGGTGTTTGCACAATGACAAAATTGCCTAAAGATGCATTTCTCAGAATATGTCCACATTTTTAAGCAACACATGACTGTACATTCATCTTGTACAGTCTTGATGCTAACTTTTGATATTTGAGATAGAGTGTCATTTTTTCCTTGGCATATTTTATAAGACAATATTTTATGTGTTCACTTTCTTAGTTTTCAGAATTTATTGTTAAAAATAATCTCAGTCAGAAAGAGATAACAGGTAAGACACGTAATTAAGAAACACAGTAAAACCCTTGTTGATCACCAAACATGTCTCATCAGACTGGATGAGACATTAAGGGCAAGCACTGAATTGATTTACACAAGACTGTGAAAGGAATTTTTACGAATCTAGGTTTTCCTTAATTTTGCATTGTATTTAACATTTTAAAATAAAATTTTAAAATGGTATTTTAAAATAAAATTTTAAAATGGTATTTTAAAATAAAATTTTAAAATGGTATTTTAAAATAAAATTTTAAAATGGTATTTTAAAATTTTGACGTTTTTGTGTTTGCTCCTTCCTCTTTCTCTCCTTTTTAGCTCTCCCTATCAATAGATTGTAAATCCATGAAAGGCAAGGAACAGGACCTAATAATCTAAACATTCCTCAGACTTTCTAGCTTAGTGTTGTGCACACAGCAGGCACTGAATAAAAGCTTAAATTAAATTGAATAGTAGGAATCGTATCCCTTCAGGATCCTTGACAGATTTCAGCCCTATTTTAGCAGTTGAAATAAGTAGGCGAAGGGTCAAGAGAGCCTCAGTTTGCAGCAGCTGCTCAAGTTACACTGTTGTAACTGGATAAAGATCCCTGTGGGCAGAGGCAGGGAGTGACATTTGTGTTTGTACAGCTTGACAAAGTTGAAAACACTCTTATCTTTGGAATCTTTTAGAGGACACTTTTTGTACTTAGTGGAATTACTCTATCAGCTTTCCAATAAGTGAATACTTCAGTTAAGCTAGGAGTTCACATTTTTGGAAATGCTGTGATTGATTTTCACTTTAAAATTTTAGTTCTGAAGTCACTTAAGGTGCAGAGATGGGAACTCATTTAAAAGAGAGAAAATGTAAAATATATTTTGAAACATGTATGAATGACAAAAAATTCAAGCTAAATAGCTTGCAGTTTCTCATGTGACATTCCTTTCATAACACTCCACCAAAAATTAAGGCCATCTGTTTAGGCTGAAAAGGCAATTTCATTTCTAGAATGACAAACCAGATAGTCTCTGGAAATAGTTTAAGAATAACTTTGTAAAGGATTTAAAAAATTGGATTAGTGAACATTATGAAACTCATTCTGAAAAGTAAACTGAGGAAAGCAAATGGTGTGATATTGTTTTCCTCAGCAGCCTATAATTCTACATTATGATCTGCAATTAGTGCTTATTCAATATTGTCAAAACTGGTCCAATTAGTAGGCTTAAAAATAAGCTTTTTATGATATACACATAGTGCTTGAGGACTTAATTTGTTTCACAGTGTTAAACAGAATAAACAAGTATGAAATATAGGTTCATTTTCAGAGAATAGTCACAGTTTGTTTTTTAGTCGCTTGTTAAAATGGTGCATTCAAGTCAATAAGCTGAGTTAGAGTGAGTTAGAGGCAGTCCTATATGTCCAGGGCCTCTGAATGTGAAAGCAGTCTCCTGGCTCCCAGAAAGATTAACATTTGGCCTAATGATATGAGATCACAGAAAGTTTATGGGAATAATAGGTAGAACGGTTGGAGTAAACGCAAAAGCTTCTTCCTCTTTGTGAATAAGGAATAGGAAAATTCCAAACAGAACTGAAGGTGGTTTCCAATGCATTCCTGAAGAGGGCAACAGAGCAAAGAGGGAGGGAGGTACTAGGCTTGTGGTGGTGGTGGAAAAGATCAGGAAGGAAACTTGCTGGTCATTCCATGTTAAAGTGCTTCCCTGAGGAGTCAGCCTAGGACCAAAAGCCCCCAACAGTTCTGTTTACCTTTGCTAGGGCAGGCCACTGACTGATTCCCACCAAGCCTCATCTGCTCTTCCACTTAGCTATGTGCCTTTTTCTTTACTGACACAAGTCGCTAAGAACCTGGAAATGTAGGTCAGATGCTGTGGGTCAGGGAGGTCCCCAGCACCATCCAGGGCCTCTGACCCACAATGATTCCATTAAGGTTCTATGCAGCTCTAGAGCCAACATCTGTTATTTCCAGAGAAAGAGTCCTGAACAGGAGCCTGTTAGCGGGTGCTGTATTCTGATGCAGGGGCCCAATGTGAAGGTCAAAAATGTGGAGGCACAGGAGGAAGTGAGAGTCTTAGCTCTAACTCTTAAAAAGAAAAACAAAACAAAACAAAAAAAACCTCTCCCATTGTTTAGATGTAGCTCACACTTTGATTTTGCAGGTTTGCTTAAGGCAAGGATGTTGGAAATACCTATGAATCACTGTTCCACTGAAGTTGATAGCAATATATGCTGCATTTCTATGTTGATGTCTACATACACTTCAAAACAGGAGATCTGAAGGCAACATAAGTGAAAAGACTGATTTTAACTATAAGATGAAACACAAGTAGCTAGGGATCTTTTTCCAAAGGCATGGCAGGTGAAATTTGTGTCTGTGTGTTCATGATATATCCATTAGGATTATTTGGTTTCCTGTTCTTTATGGAAATATGAGAACTTTACTGCATAAAGGGAAGCATAACCTGAAAATGACATGATCAGTCCTCTGGAAGGAGGTGCCATTCCATAACTGATACCCCACCCACTACTAAGAGAGAAAGAAATGTTGTTCTGCTAGTGAAAACACTACCTTAATTCATTTCATTTATTCACTTGTTCAACAAATACTACAAGCAGTTACTATGCACCTTTTACTAAGAAGGAAAAAACTAACCCGATTGGAAAAAAGAAAGATAATAAATGAAGTAGAGAAAAACAAACCCCAGTCATATCTTCTCAGGCTCCTAAGAAAGAGAGCCCAGTTACCAGGTTGAAAGAAGGAGAACACAAAATAATGCCTAAAGCTGATAGATTTTAATTCAGATTAGGTTTTATTAGTTTTATTATTAATGTGTGGAGATATCAAGGCAAGTAAATAAACTTATTAGTGAAGAGTTCCTTAAATGAAATCAACTGTCAGGAGAACCACGCTGTGAGTCAGCATTTGACACATTGAAAATCTGAGCCCTAAGTTATATGAAATAAACAAGCAAAAGCACCAATAACAACTTTTATCATTTTAGTGAAGAAAAAAAATTTTTTTCTTTAAAATTTTATCATTTTAGTAAAGAAAAAAAAATTGAATTTAGCTTCAGAGGACTTGATTGAGATCCACTCACGGAAGTGACCACTCTCTGTCACCATGGTTCATTTAGCCCAGATCCTCAATCCAGCTGAATTCGTGGCACATGTCACCAAGGGAAACAGTGTCTATGCTTTTGCTAGAAAAGGCAGTTTATACATTTCAAGACAAGGCAAGATTCATTTGAAGACCATTTTTCTTCCCAAGCATGACGGAGCTCACCCTCTGTGCCAGTCACTGTGCACATCCCCAAGTCCCAGGGACTTATGACTCTGTGGGGCAGTGGAGCACTTACACAGATTATATAAACGTAACATTGCAAGGGTGAGGACAGGATAATGTGCAAAATGTTTCATAAATGCTAATGTTGAGTGGAAATACATAATGAAGGATAGCAGTTAGTCATTTTTCTGAACTCTGGTTCTTATGGTCAATTTTGGTTCTAATGGCATCTAATGTTTACACACTATTGCTGTTCCTGATGGTCAGATTTATACCAGTGCTTTATTTCTCACATAGGGTAAGAATTTCTAAGGGGAGATTTGGATTTTCCATGCTGAGGTGAAATGTTCATCAGTAAATGACTTTTACTTCCCATGACAATAATTGCAGCCCTCAGCATTGGGCTATGAGTTGCACTAGTTGGACTGTTTGTTACCAGCTGTCTGTGTGATGATGGCCAATTCTGGCAATCCCTTAAGACCATGGCTTGAAAACACTATATGAATATGAATAAAGCAATACAGAAGCACATCACAGATTTCTTATGCTTTGATTCTACAATGATGTGAATGCTTACACTGTGCCAAAATTTACTGAGTGATTTTTTTACACATAAAAAGAAGGGTTCCAGATATTCTTTTCTCAGTGAAGTTGTTTGCCTGGCAATTTTACCCTATCGTATATCTTCTGTTTATAGTTGTCTTCTGTCTTGTACCCAAGACGGAACTGATTTTAGGCTAAAGCTATGTGTATGTCATAATCATCTGAAATACTTTCAGATATATTAGAGGCAAGACATGATTTAAGAGTAAAATATTAGCCACCATAGTAATACGGATCTGATTTCATACACTCATGAAAAAGGAATGTGCCAAAATATATTTTGGCATACAAGCTGCATTTAAAGTGACCACAGTGTCATTATAGAAATAGTCTTCATATGCCAGCCCTGTATGGAACATTATGTCCAGGACAGTGCTGGTTACTGTGTCACTTATTTTTTTCCCCCTCAAATGAATGAGTAAATTCAGTGTTTATGAAAGAGGAGACGGCAGGAGGGTGAAGACCTGTGTTTATCCTTAGGTGGTGGTTTTAACTCATGCAGCCCAAATCTTCACTACCAGCTCTGCTCTGAGATCTCAGAACAAACTGACGCCAATGACAAATGCCAGGGAGGGGTGACCTGGTGTCAGTCTGGCAGAGGCCATGTGTGAAAGAGATATGTGATAGATAGCATAACTGTTTTTTGAAAAAATTTTTTCTGCTATATAATTTACTTCACATGAATCCCCTTTTCATTAGCCTTCAAGGCATCAGGTTAAATAAGGCAACTTTTGTATATTATTGCAGCACAACAAACTGGAAAAAAATGAAATGCCTTCAAAACTGTGATGAAATTTAATATGATTTGAAAGTTAATATGGTTTTGGCTTTCAAGATTCCAAAGTTATATGAACTCCTACTCAGTTTTACTAATCCACAAGACAGAAGCTCCAGCTCCTCTTCAAATTTGAGTTTAAAAATAAGTTTTATGATTTTTTTCCTACACTATAAAAATACCACCTGAAACTACTTGCTCTATCTACACATTAAATGGCCAATTTAAGTGGCTCAAAATGCTATAGGAAAATAATAATATCCTCAGGCATTGCAATTGCAAACTCACCCTATAATTAAATCAAAATGAAGGTAGAACACATGTATTAATTTATGGGGTCAAGTAGGTTTCTTTCATCAAAGTCTTATGTACTTACTGGGAAGAGGACAATGGGCACAGTTAGCGTTACTGCCACAAGGACTGCCAGGCGAACCATGAGAAGAGGGATGTCGAATGTATACACTTTGCTGTAGGCATGAAGTAATTCATCTTCAACTTCTCCTACAACAGGAAAAAGAGAATGAGCCCGCTTGGTGTTGTCAAATCAGCACAGGTCACTTATTGCAACATTTTATAGAGAGAACACAGAACAGAGGAAAAGACCTAGGTCTGGGAATCCAGGCACCTCTGGTCTTGCCTCTGAGCTCATTTGCCATGCAACCTTCATTCAAATGAACAAAGAGGTCCTGAAGCTGATAACGTTGCAGAAGCTATAATACAAAATAAAGAGCCTCTCAAGCTCATTTACATTGTGATAAATCTATCTCCGCTGTACAGAAGCAATTACAAATCAGACAGAGACCAAGGTGCTCTTGTTGAAGGAGATGAGAGACCCAAGCCCCACATCTTGTCTCTCCCAGCCTACCACCTCCCCTGCCCCTATCTGCGCAGCCACTCCTGATGCAGGTTACAAACCCAGTGTGTAAACTCTAGGATGAATGATTGCTACCATTTTTTCAAGCTCAACAACTATGACTCCATCACCACACTAAAACAGATATTTTTGGGCTCTTTCAAGTTTTTGCTTGTCATATGAAATTCATTAAAATAAGTATAAGTAACATGCAGGGATAAATTAGTATAATTTTTAGAGGGTCTCCCAGTGGGTACTACTCTAAGACAAAGATGCTGCCCTACTTGAAAACACATTCATTCAGGATTCCAAACACAAATAACATGAAAATATTTATGGAATCAAACGTAGTTGGATTTTCACCTCAAGATCAGACAAAAAGGAGTGAAAATACCTTTAGTAGTATTGACCTCGACATTCATTATTTCACAACCAGCAAAAAGTTAATGTCCAATCTAAAGCACATGTTTGGTTAATAGTCAAATATTAGTCAAATAGAAAGAAAACCTAAGCAAATGGTGGCCTACTCCTGAATCTTTTCCTCCACAATTTGTCATACATGCAATTCAATTTCCGTAGTCAGTAAGAAAAAAAATTAAGTTGAAAACTTTAAAAGGAGGTTTATACAAAAATATATTTGTATTGATACACTGATTCATGTGAACATATGCTACCAGGTCAATATGTGATTCCATGAAATCTGTTCATGTGGCCACACTTCATGGAAGGAGTACAATCCTACTCCCTTTGTGAACTGTTAAGATCCCAGAGAGGAAATGTTGCAGGCATAATCTAATGTGGTCATAGTCACTTTTTTTTGGTAGTGCATTCTTAGATTGAAGGAAATTCTGTCATGTCCTCTTTCTTAGGAAATCATTTAGTATAACAAAATAGAATGGGATATGTCAGAAATTTTACCTAAAGTCCCAAGCTCCCAGATTTGACTTGACTGGTAAAGAGGAGGCAAATTCAAACTTGAGGACCTGGCAGTTTCCCTGCCATTTGTGTGGCAGTTAATAATTCCATCAAAGGAGCTTTATCACATGCAAGTGGATTCATTCTCATCACTTGTAGCCCGAGTTGGACTATGGAGTCTAGCCAAAGAAATATCATCTATCCCTAAAGGAAAATAATTTTGTTTGAGGGATATCTTTTATAAAAAATGTGTTAATTCACAAATTGTTGTAACTTGTTAGCCAGGCTGGATCAGACCCCATTTCCTCAGGTCAAGTGACAAAGCTAAAATAGTATATTAATTGAATATGTGTCATCTGTAGATCATGCTTATAGAAGGCAATTTTTAAAAATCATACCTGCCCAGGTCAAGGATCAGCCTAACAAGGATTTGCATATAGAGAATGACTTTCACAGAGTGACCTACCATAGAAGGTTAGGTAACCAAAGAGGGCAGCAAGCAGGTACATGACAAGCATCCCCGTGATAGAAATATTTGACACTGTTTGCATTTTTCTCCGGGACCGACTGGAAAAAGAAAGAACACCAAGCTTTGTTTTTTAAACTTACAAAAAAAAATCACTTTTCAAAATGAAAATAATACTAAAAAACTTTATCTATATTGCTCATCGTGAAGACATATTTAGTGCATAAACTTATAGCTGATTTAAATTTGTCTTAGAGACATTCATTATTTCACAACCAGCAAAAAGTTGTGGATTCATTTCCATTTTTCTTAAACACTACCCCTTCAGTCTTAAAACAATCATTTCCCTAGAAGAGGAACAGTCTATTTCATGTCGGTCAGTAAGCCTGCCCACTGAATAAGAATATAATTAACATAAAGATCAAACAGTCTCCTAACATAGAAAGCTTTTGCATTTCATAATGAGATGACTTTAGATGAGGAAAAGAACCTACTAGAGTCAGGAAAGTACAACTGCCAAGAGTCCAGACTACCGGGAATCCTGACATTGTTACCTGAAAAGCTTCTGGAAACCATTCTAGAGGCAACCTGGCTGCCAAAGATCAATTGTCAGGCTTCTGGAGTAACTGCTACACATGATTTTCAAAGTAAATCAAAGACATCAAAATACTTGAAAGTGTTCTGAAATTTTTTATGAGGTAAATCAGAATTTATGGGGAAAGTTTTGCTATTTTGTGAGAATGAAGACTGAGGTTACTGATGTCTAGATTAAAGAAGTTGATAATTATTATATAATACCCTCCCTTAAAGGAAAGAGGAAAACAGCTATAATGAGTTCATATCCTTTGTTCCCAAGCAAATATCAACAACTTCAAAGGGAAAAGAATACAAATGAATCATAGACCATCAGCTGGAAGAAACAAGATTTTCTAGCCAGTGACTCTATTGTACAAATAAGACAACGAAGGACAGATATTGATACATCTCTTGTAATGAATGTGTTTTAGACAAGGGTTAGGTGCTGACTATAAATGACATCAGTGACTTATCGAGGCTGCCCCTAACCATAAGTTTTGGTCGTCATGGGTGTTTTCATTTCTAGTCCAGCTGACATCATTTCTTCCCAACAAAATTCAAATTTAAATTCCCAACACCTGCCAAAACTATTACAACCATCGACTCCTTGTCCACCTGCCATGAACCCCTCCCCTGAACCATTATGGTGGAGAGAAAGGACAGAAAGAAGAAGATAGGGTAGTGCTGTGGTAGGCTAATTTCCACCTTTCTGATTAAAGCATGTTACTGAGGAGTGGATGGAGTACATATTTTCTCTGAAGAGGAAGCTATAAACTGTGTTTCCTCTTAAAGAATCTTTGAACATATGAACAGATTTTCAAAGCAAATTAGAATGCTAAAATGATGACTGCCTTACTCTTTAAGTTCACTGTAGATGGGAAGGACCTCAGGGTGGCATACAAAAGCAAATGCTAGGATAGGAATTGCATAGGCCGTCTGAAAAACAAAGACAACACCATGTGTTTAGCATTCCAATATAGATGGTGATCTCAGGCCATCTCAGTTTATTGAATAAAAACTTAGAAAACACATAACTGTACTCATTAAAAGCCTGGACCTCTCACTTACCCGGGAGTTGAATACAAAGTATTTGGGTTGACACTTGTCATCACTATGAGCTTCATATTCTACTCCACTGTCATGAAGGGAGCCCTTGGCCTTGTTCTCATCCAGCCCTGCAGGATTGCGGTGGGTGTAATCCATCATGAAGTTCACATCAGAACTCTCAGAGTTGTTGGGTAACATTACCACATGCATTGGAAGCGTGTTGTTGAATGACAGATTTCCAACACTGTGATCCAAAACAGGTAGAGGGCAGGGTATTTGGAATTTCTTGTAAATCACCTAGACTCAGTCATTGAAAAAGAAAAAAAAAATTAGCTTTTTGAGAAAAAACAATGAAATAAGAATCCATATGTGTGGCTTACAGGGTGAGGGGTGAGGGAACTCAGTTAGGGATTCCTTTTAGACCAACGGACAAAGTAAACTTCCTCTAGCCTCTGTTCTAAGGGAAGAGTTGGAGCTGTGATTGGCAGCCCTGCCTCTTAGAGTTAACAGGACAATATTTTGCATGAATCCTTCCTACCCTTTTTCATGCCCTTCCATGAGAAAGATGATCATTTCCTTATTTCTTCAAACTAAGGTGACATGGGTCTTCAAAACTTTTTTTCCTTCTCCTTTACCTCTTTGGGGAAATGCTTTATAAATTTTGGCATTCATGATAGTGCAAGAAATTCCCTCTTTTGTCAGGGGCCTAGAGAGGAGGATTTCTTCTTTAATTCCACTGTGCTTGTCCTCTCTTAATGGGTGGAATGTGTAAGAGAGAATGGCTGATTCATGTGAATATGGCTATAGCCTTCTTGTTTCTCTTCTGGGACTCTCCTCTACTGTTCTAAATGCCAGATTATTGTCATGTTCCTGCTTGAAGTTTTCCTTTTTTCCCCATATATAACCAGTGTGCCTAGGCCAAACCGTGAGTAGTAGCTTTGATGTTCTACCTCAACTATCTTTAAATCGTAGCTGCTCTTTTTTTGTTCTAAATTAGTCTACAAGAAAATCACTTGTGATACAAGAACTATTTCATATTAGTGAAGTGCTTGAACAAAATGAGGACACTAATTTAGGCACAAAAACACATGCTAACCAACCTACAAGGATCATGTCATCACATCACTTACCACACTAACAAAAAACACCATGCAGGTAAGAGAAAATCCACTGGTATAACCAAGATAACCTAGAAGTTAGAAGAAGCATTTTGGAAGGTGAATATGGCATCTACAATTAGCTAACCTATTTAAATGTGAAATAAAAATAAAAATGTTTCCAATTAGAAAATATCTTTACCTAAATTTTTAAGGAGCGAAAGTGGAAGAATAATTCCAAGAGACACAAATACGATGAGGTAGTTGCCATTGAGGTACCATTCTCTAGAAGAGAGAGACAAAGATATTAGAATCAGAAAAGACCAAGCAGAATGAGTCACTTGATGTCACAGAGGGAACATAAGACATACCCAGTATTTTCTTCAAGTCCCATGAATGCTCTGATTACTTCAGGTAGTTCATATTTAATGATAAAGAGGTAGCTTGACATTGCTAAAATGGAAAATGTGACAGCTTAATGGTGTGAACAGCACTGAAGTCACATGCAAGCAAGTTATGACATTTGGGATAAGTAAGATGAACATCTAATTCCCCAAATGGAAAAAAAAAGTCATTGTGTATTTGGCACTGCTTCCAAATTCTCTTCCAAGATAGACATTTGACCCTCCAGCTCTTTCAGGTGGACCTTTGTTAACAGTATAAGGGCTGATTCTGTGTTAAATCCTGCTCCAAAGTTTACAGTGAAGCTGCAGTTCTAAGGTTCTGCCCTCATTAGTTATAAATCAACATAGTCCATACTCAGTGTGCCTGTGTTAGTGTCTATAACTTGGGCAGTAGTCTGGCAACAAAAGGCATGGGCCAACTGAGAGATGGCAGAACCAAAGGGCAGATCTGCAGAGTCAATACATCCCCTCTGGTTTTCTGCAGATGGGCACCAATCTAGTCCTCTGGGATCTGTCTGAGGAGCGCACAAAGTCTCAGACCACTTATTGTCGGAATCAAAGTCTTCCCGGATTGATAAAAGAATACCAGAGATGACAGCTTCTCTCCGTCTTTGTCAAAGAAGGTTTTTTTTCCCCCTCTTCATCTTACTCTCCTTTTGGCCAACTAAGGAATTATGTAAAGTGGCAAAATTTCATGAGCATCTAGGTAAGTGATATATGGTGATTATCTACTCTTGTGAAAGATTTCTTGATGAAATCTACAAGCCATCTCCCTGAAAAAATGAATATATACATATACATAACATTACAATTTTGCCTACAATTGTAAATATTTATGCATCACACCTTTTTCAAGCCCACCCATTTGGTGAAGGATAACGTTAATTTGTTGACACATGGCCAAAAGATTCAGTTAAAACTAGAACTCACAAATTTTACATGAAAACTCTAAGTGTGTCCTACATCCTTCTAGTGAATTTTTGCTAACAGGCACTTTAAAACACATACTTAAATTGTAAATTAAACTACTGAGTTTAGAAATATTTTCTTCACTTCATATGAAAGTGACAGTGATGATAATAATTCCCCACATTGTTTAGTTCTGCACATTACTTCATTTGATCATCAGAAAAACCCTGTGAAATGACAAGATACATGTTGTTATTCTCATTCCACTGATGAACATATAAAAACTCCAAGATGTTAAGTTGATATGTCCACAATCACACAGCTTTAAAAGGACAGACTGCATCTAAAACAGAAGGGCTGGTGCTTCTTCTCTACTGTCAAAGTGAAATGATTTTTACAATAGCGGATGTATCTTCTGTACACATTATTTGGTTAATCTTTGCAAAGACCTTGGCTAAAGCTAAATCTTACAGAGTATGAACACGGGAGATATTTCTGATTAGCTGGCTTGGTGAGGTACCATTCAATGTTAGAGCTATTAATTGCGGGTTTTCAGTGATGTCAGTGATGTCAACATGTTTGGTCTTCAAAAATTCAGAGTGATCCAGACATTAATCTGTTAATGTGAAAACATCTGCAGTAAATGTTAATTTTTTAGGGGATTAAGAAAATTAAATGTTCTAAATGTAGAGTTGTTAAATAGAGAAATACAAGTGATTTCTCTTATGCCAAATATCAACTAATCAAATAAAGTAACCAAAGCGAAAGCAGTATTTCTGGGGTGATGTTATGACATTTCATCTTACTCCCTTAAAGTCACACCTCTTACATGTGTGAGGCTTGACTGAGAGACCGCTTTATAGTTTATTCCATTATTTAGAAGCATAGAAGTGGCTATGCTTTGAACCACAGCTGAGGTGCTGCCACTCAACTTGTTGAGTTCAGGGTTAATTATGCTTATGCCTGGTTACTTCAGTTGTTAAATTAGACCAACTATAAGGCAATCCTACGAAATGCTCGATACTTTAAACCTTAATAAGGCTGAGAGTTTGAAGCAAATGTAAAGTGGTCTATTTGTTGGGATTTGGGTGGCTAATATGCATATGGCTCCAAACCAGTAAAATGAATGAGACAATTCTGATATTACTGTCAAATTCTACCCAAGATTGTAGTCTTAACATATAAAAAAATTTTTAACACAAATCATTAAGATATGGCTGAATTTTATTTATCTGCTTACCAACTATCCATTATCAAGGTGAGTATAGTTAGATAGATGACTAAAGAAATTTCTGCATTCCAGAAATCCTCGATAAGTCCAGTGAATTTATTTATTAAAATGGGTTGCCTGTTTGCAAGATCTCTGTGCAAGTGTATTTATTGCAGCATTTTTATAACAGTGAAAAATTAGAAACAATCCAACTGTTCATCAATAAGTATACTGTAAACCAATGATGGCACATTTGTGTAATGGAAACCTCAAAAATCATTAAAAAGAATAACATGCAAATATATTCAAGCCATATTGTTAAATTTAAAAAGAAAGCTGAAAATCGGTATCATAAGATGATCCAATACTAACAATATTCAATGTATTTGTTGAATTAGGCATAGGGGAAAACCTATGAGTAGTTATTTCTGAGGATGACTGACATAAACTTTTCTTGGTAATTTATATATTTATGTAGTGTTTTAGTTTTTCACAATCATCATATATTTGTTTTATAATTTTTTAAATGCCTATGTAAAAAATAATTCAGGCAACTCCAGAGACATGGATATGGAAGCAGAGAACCAGGGAGGAGAGAAGCATATACAGAACACTTATTATGTGCCATATGTTACCTTATTTCATCCTCACAATGGCCTTTTAAGGTAATTTTTATACATGAAAAAATTAGACAAAGGAGTAAAGTGATCTTCCCAAGTTCACAGATAGTGACAGAAACAGACTCAAATTCAGGTCCATCAGACTCCAAAAGCTTATTCTCTACTCAAGTGTTTTAAAATATCCTTTAGAAAGCAGTAATATACCAGATACAAACAGGACCATGAGAGCCCAGAGGAACTACTATTTACCAGTCTAGAGAAGCAATAGACCAGGTGAGCAGAGTGAGAGAGAAAATGTGTGTGTGTGTGTGTGTGTGTGTGTGTGTGTGTGTGTGTGTTAGGGTTGGAGGACTTTGAGAGACATTCAAGGTGAGAAAATAGCCTGTGAAAAGAAGGCATGGATGATTTTTAAAAATATTCAAATAGTACTGTTAGGGGAATAAATATAATTTGTTATGGTTTGACGCAGGACATGTAGGGTATAGATGATGGATAAATAGATAGATAGATAGATAGATAGATAGATAGATAGATAGATAGATAGATAGATGATAGGTAGATAGATAGATAGATAGATAGATAGATATATGATAGATAGATAGATAGATATGGGCATTGCTAGGAAAGGTTTAGAAAGATTGAGCAGAAGAACTAGACGAAGATCCTGTGTCAGTCCAATGAGTTTTAGTTTTACCTTGAAAATAATGAGGGCATGCTGAAGAATTTTATGCATGACAAAAGTAGAAACAGACTTAAATTTGAGAAAGTTTATCTGGAGAACAAATTAGAGTTTATCTGGGAGCAGGGGAAACTCAAGCCAGGAAGACCAGTTAGAAGACTACTGCAATAGTCCGAGCTATAAAAGGTGATCATCTGTGGTCCGTCATGAGGACGGACGGAGAGGAGAGGTTCAAGAGATAAGTAAGAGATCAAATGAACAGAATTTGCCATTTGATTGGACATGCAGAGTTGGGGAAAAGGAAACGTTTACGCTGACATCCAGATTTCTGCTCTCAGAAACTGGATGACTGCTGGTGGTATTCACTGAGAAAAGAAAGATCAGAGAAATAGAATAGCAGGTTTAGGGACTGGGTAGGAGGTAAGGGAGTAAGTGTCACTATGTGGGGAGACGGCTGGGACCATGTGCCAGGAAGCAGCCGGCAGGACACCTGAAACATGGGTTTGGATGCCTTCTGAGGGCCAAAGACACAACAGAAACGGTATGAGTCTGGTGGGCAAACACACCAACGAGAGAACATTGTTAAAAATATGTATATTTCTAGGTCCTACACTGGAAATGATAATTCAGTGGGAATTATAAGAATTCATAGAATCAACAAACCGGGGTTTAGAGTGCATTTGATGCCTAGCCAGACTTTTGCCTTAGTAAACTTCTAGAGACACTGTCTAGTGGGTTGGCTCAGTGCAGGCTGCGTTTCAAGGACCACAGCATTTGGCTATGTTCCCCTAGACACCCACTTTTCAGTTTTGTAAAACGAACTCAGTCACACAGAGAAAACGTCAACTGTTTTGGCAAAGACAGATATAAGCACAAATTCTTCAATTTTTAAGAGTAATAATTCATGCTGTAACAACATTAAAAATCAAGAAAGCTTTTATTTTATATTTTAATTCTAGAATTCAATTGGCAGGGTTTTATATGTTATTTCATTCTTAGATATTGCTGTTTTTAATTAAAGCAGGACACAAACCTATTTAAGAAACTATCGTTTTAAAATTTAAGAACTATAAGTAGCAATTTTTCTGTATCTAAAGTGCCTGTTCATTGCCATAAGTTTTCTTATTTATTGAACATGCCACAGAAAGTTTACATGATCCATTGAAAAGTATATCCCCTTACCTCCAATGTTCTGCATTGTAATGGAAATAAAAGCTCCAATTTTTCCTGGCCATCCAAATGCCTTTTCTCCTAATTTTTCATAAATCAAAGACCCTACAATCAAAGATAAAATAGCCTTTTTAAAGAGATTGCTTTAATGACTAAAATATTTTTGTCATATAATTCCATGCTGGAGTCTCAAACATGTAAATAAACATCATATAGAAATTATAAGCCCAAAAGATGCAACTTCAAAAAACCAATAAGCAATGTATCAAAATGTTCTCCAAACAAGAATCAATGGCTTTATTTATTTTAGCTGCATATAGCAAGTCAAAACAGTTATTTCTATCATATATCAGAAATTTCTTTTTTTCTATTTGTCTTGAACCTGAGCCAGTTGACTTTCACTCCTGCCTCTCTCTTGCCCAAGCAACTATAAACACTGAGGGATCGTGTCACTGGGCTCAGAAGAAAATGAAATGTGAAACTGACTATAATCATCCTAAGGTTATGAAGCAACAGACTGAAATACTCTTTTATGAGAATTAAAATAGAATGTGTTGGACTCAAGTGGTAGCATACCTCCTTCCTTGGCTGTTTTTAACAAAAGGTGAACTGAATACAGTGATAATATTGCCACGGCAAGCAGCATGATTCTGCAAAGGGAAGAGAGAGTAGGTAATAAAGTTTCTACAATAAATAAAATGTAATTATGTTAGATGTTACAATAAAGGATCACATTAATCTTTTCAATCATCAACTTTCCAAAAGTATGTGGATTTGGGGGAGGCTGAGAAATTCTGTTCAGAACTCTGCACATACCCTTTAAAGTCATAGAAATAGAATTTGCTATATTTCACATACCTGAAGTCCCTAACTTTTTTTTAATGTTACCCAGTTGTAGAATCTGGTTCATAACTTAGATGCTAAGTGTATAGCAACATTAGCAAATGCTACATCTACTTACTCAGCACATGGGAATATGTACATCATATTTGCATGATATTCACATCAGCACTTAGAATTGAAGGGCTATTCAATAGCCTGACTGAACCTTAATCTGAAATCTAGGAATCCAAAGGCCAAAGCCTGCAGTCTGAGGTGCATTACTGCTGATCCTGTGCATTAGATAACAAAGTACTTTGTAAGCTAGAGGGGCAGGCAGTTGCATATATAATAGAGAAAGCTAAGGATGGGGCAGGAAAATTCCTTTTTTTTTTTCTTTGCATTCAGAGTAATTTCTGGTGTTAGGACCCCCACATGCATGTATGGTTTCTTTATGTTTATACCAATTGGTATTTTTCCAAATCCAAGATTTGGAGCACAAAAATAAGAATTGATAGAAGCATCTACGTAATAAATGGAGGAGCAATGCTAACTTTTACCTGGAATTCAGAAAAAAAATCTTTATCTTTGTTTATTTTTAAAAAGATACACTTTCCCCACAATTGATCTAATCCTTTGGTAATTCACAATGAAATCAATGCTACAAATGTACATTTGGACCATGAATTATAAATTTTATAACCCCTGTAACTATATTGCACTCTTATTTTCCATAAAGTATGTCTGCCGGAACTGTCTAACCAATGACTTATTCCTATATTTTTCCATATGCCTTATGAGCTTAACTGTTTTTAAGGAATAATGTAATTCAGATTATATAATTTTGTTCCCTGGAAAAATAATGAGCATTCCCTGTATTCTAAACATGTACTTTCTCTGGCAGAAAATACTAAGAGTAAAACCAATAAAATACTGTGTCACTTGCTATAAATTAAGAGAAATAGCTTAATCCAGTCTGTGCTACTTAGACACACAAAACACACCCCATGATGTTTAGTGATTTAATTGTTCTGACCAAATTAATCTGCTAAGTGTTTATAAGCCAAAAATGAGGTCCTCATTTTAAAAAAGTGAATATTCTTCTCTCATGAAGACGATCTATGACTGTGGGATTGGGGGAAGTTTTTCCTATTTCTATTCATCAGCGATCTGTAACTTCCTAATCCATTTTAATGGTATGTATATTTAATAAGGAGAGGCAGCTTTTTTGTCTTCGAGGTAATGCACATTACAAAAGCATACAAATATATGACTACATACATAGCTATTAAAATTCAGATTATTGAAATCCTAGTTTATTTCAAAACATGGCTTATATAAAAGTAAAGTTGATATAAAAACCCATTCAGCTAAAGAATATTATACATAAAACAGTTCAATCAAAGCACTAACACAATATAAATATTTATAGTCCTCATCCTTAGCCCTCAAATAGCTGTGTGATTACTAATCATATGTGATATTCAGAACATAAACAGCACATATTTGTGATATAAATGTTGCATTCTTAGACAGTTATTTAACTCTCTAGCATTGCATTTGGGATTAGGATCTGTGTCCACAGTGGTGCCTAACATCAGACTTTATTCTTGTGAAGAATTCCACTGCTGCCAACTATATCTTGGAAAATACCAGGCTGTACATGATGCACATAAACGTCTGTTGTTGTCTGTCATAGACAGTGCAGTATCCACCCTACAAGTCAACTATCAGATGCTGCTACCCTTAGGCAGCATTTGAACAAGTTTGGTGAAAGTGTGTAGGTTTAGGAATAAGGTTTGGTCACTCAACAAATATTGCCTGTACCGGGCACTGCTCTAGGTTTGGAGGTAGAGACATTGGTGAGTAAAAACAGACATGGGATCAACTTTCTAGAGCTTATAGTCCAGCAAGGGAGACAGATATTAACCAAATGAATCAGACAAATGACACTAAAACATTAAAACTGTGGTGAGTGTTATGATAAGGTGATTTGCCCCAGTCGTGGAGATCAGGGCGGGCAGTATTCAGGTGAGACTGAACTGACATACGAGAAGTTAACTAGATGAAGAAGGTAGAGAAGAGGGTTCCAAGACCACGTGCAAAGGTCCAGTGGTGAGAGGGAATGTAGCATCTTCATGGGATGGAGAGAAGACTATTGTGCCCAGTGTATCTGTCGCACAAGGGCACAGGGAATGGGACATAAGGTAGGCAAGCGCATGCAGGACTCTTAGGCTTGGTTGCTTCTTTCCTAAGAATGAGATAAAATCAGATTTGCTTCTGGGAAAGATCTTTTTGGTTGCTAAACACCAAATTATTTCAAGTATTTACTGAATAACAAAATTTCTGGCTACGCTGCCCCAGCACTTTGGTTGATTGAGCACATACACTTTCTGCCGTTGGGTTAGGGATGGTTGGGTGACCAAGTGCCATGATTAGCCTCCTTTGAGTTTTTCCTCAGGTTGCAGTTCTATCTAAAAGCCAGAGGAATTCTTTAATACTTTCTCAGATCCTTCACGTTCATAAAGATCAAACTTGAGATTGTTAATTGAAAAAGCCACCAGGTATGCATGGACTTCAACACCAAATGTAGACATATACATTCACTTACATAAAAAGTATGATCCCTGTGTTGGCCATGGCATAGGACAAGCCCAGGATCCCACTGCCCATGATGGCATTACTCAGGTTAAATGAAGACATTCCAAAGGAAGTGGTTCCGGGATGCTTGAAGAAGAAGGGATGTATTATAAGCAAACATTTGCCAAAGGGCATACCTTTAGGGGTTATCCTTATTCTCACATTATCTGCAGATTACAGTCCAAAATTGAAGACTAAGATAAAATTACAGTGAGTAAAGCCATTACTCAACATCAATAAAAGCATGTAATTTTCAACGGAATGCAGTGCTTGGTTTCAGCAGAGGCCTCAGTAAAAATACAAAAAAAAACAATTACAAGGGGAGTCACATAAAGAAGAGAAAACATGTATGATTGCAGATTACCTTTGGGTTAGAATGATTTCCCCCCAAAACACATAAATTTCATAAATGATTTATGCAGCCATATGGCGAACAGGAAAAAACAAGCCCTTATTCCAGTAAGAGCCTGAATAAACACAGAATGTGCTGATCAAGGCTTGGAAAATTTCAGTCACATTGTTTTCCCACAGAGACCTAGGTAGATCAGACATCCTCAGTCCCGTTTATTGCCTGAAAGCATAGATTCACTTACATGTTCATCACCATAATCTGCCAGCTTCTTTTTCCCCAAAAATCCATTTGTCAGGAATTTCTGACTTTCAGCGTCTTCGTTAGCAAATTGACTGAACACACACACACACAAATAAAAAAGTGAAAACATCTAAATATATGCTCTGAATCATATGTATGTTTCAGGTGATCTAAGTAACTGAATCAGAGGAGCGGAAATAAGACACCCCAATTTTCTTTTCCTCCTTCACACTAACGGTCATTCTAGACCAACAACTGAGCTCCATTTACAACTATACTTTGGGATGGAAGAAGGATGTTATGAAGGAAGGAAATATTATTTTTAGTTAAAAAATTGTTTATACCACATTTCCTCTTTCTCACATTAGCTATGCAAGAGACTACAACTAATTGTGTTCCCATTTGGAGCCCTTCCAAAGAAAGAGTACAGGGTTATGACAGAGTTTTCTGAACTACTACCATACCATAATCAGATGATTTTATTAATTCAACAAATATTTATTAAATGCCTAGGCACTGTGATCCTTATCTCATCTGATGCTCAAAATATCCCTATAGGGAACTGTGGCTCAGAAAGGTGAAGCAGCAGGCTCATACCCACCCATACCCAGGGGGAGAGACCCCATTCTCCCCCTGGCATCAAGCAGTCCCAGGCAGGGCCCTGTAGCTGGTATTTTCCTTTTTTTTTTTTTTGGTATAATCATTTATACATATATCTCTTATTGGAAAGTAATTCAGTGGTAGCTCTGTGTTGTGTTGGTTGTTCCTGTGTGTGCATATGTGTTTTAATTACTCTCAAAATGTACATGGATTATTAACAGATAATGAATGAAACTAAGGAAATTATTAAAGCAATTCAATGAATTGGCAAAAGAGTTGGGAGGGAAAGAAAACTTTAAGATGTCACTATCCGTAGAGCATTGTGATTCTGGTTTTCTTGGACACAGGCTAGAAGATGTACAACTTGGTCATAGAGCTGTGCTGGTCAGCTCCTGCAGTTATATGCCAGGGCCTTTGAGGATATGGACATAGGACCAGCCACATTTCCAAGAGGCTCAATTAATAAGGCCTGCTGCTGCCATTGCATTTTTATACTGCAAAATGTCACAGACTTTTTAGTTGTTTTTATATAAAATGCTCAACTATGTATGATTTTAAAAATGCTTTCAAACTGATGGGTTGAAAATTTTAGGACATTTCCTACATGAAAAGAAAGATAAAATAATTAAAGATTGTTCTATTAATATAATCCTAGAGGCCAGGCACAGTGGCTCACGCCTGTAATCCCAGCATTTTGGGGGGCCTAGGTGGGTGGATAACCTGAGGTCAGGAGTTCGAGACCAGCCTGGCCAACATGGTGAAATTTTGTCTCTACTAGAAATACAAAAAGTTAGCCAAGTGTGGTGGCAGGCGCCTGTAATCCCAGCTGCTCAGGAGGCTGAAGCAGGAGAATCGCTTGAACCTGGGAGGCAGAGGTTGCAGTGAGCCGAGATCGCACCATTGCACTCCAGCATGGGCCACAAGAGTGAAACTCTGTCTCAATAAATAAATAAATAAACCTTAGAAATAAAATAGAAAATAATTATTGTAGGAGATCTGTACAAGCTATTTTTTATAACAGAAGCTAATCCTGAAAATAACCTGGAGAGAAAAGAGGATGGCAGGGTTACTTTTAGAGAATAGAAAACAGTATGAGATGTAGATAGAAACAGCAGACAAAACCACAAAGTTGTATGTGCTTTTCTAGAACTCAAGGCATAAATAGCTCTGAGTACACAAGTTAAGAACATTTCCTGGCCTTCTCCCCATATTTCTCATAGAAAGCACAATGCCCTCAGTTGTTGCCTCCTTGAATTTCCATTCACCACCCCCCCGCCCACCACTCTTTTGTGGTTTACATTAATGGTCTGTAATTAATGTACCTGCTATGTGAAGACTGGTACATAATGTTCAGAGTTGGAGACTGAGATGACAGGATAAAATGAAGCCTAAAATGGGCCTGAGGACTATAAAAACAAAAGTGCCACCCAGAATTTAAACTCTGGAATGTCCAACACTCTATTCTTTATTTTAATCAATAAACTAAAATCTGTATTCCATAGTAGTTTTTAAAATTGAGAATTTGAAAGTAAACAGATTTTCTTTCTTTGAGGCATTTGCATGTTCTTATTTTGGCATGAGATGAGTTGTAGTCATTTAACATGCCAAGATTGTATAAAATAGATGAGAAATGTCCCCAGTATGTTAAATGTTTTGATACCAAACCCAGCATGTATTGAAAACACAAGTATAATGATCACAAATAAATACATTATGTTGAATTTCTCAAAAATTTACATTTAAGGGTTCAATCCAAACCACACATAGATAAAATCCATCTCTTTAAACTGATTTTAAAAACTGCAAAATGATGTCCTATGTTTAAGCCAGGAGATAAAAGGTAAGTCACTGTGAGTGGTTCGGAACACATTGCATGAAGCTTAACAAAAGCATTCATGCTCTTTCCATTCTGGCTTTTGAGGATCAAGTGGAATGACACTATGACAGTTCTTAGGAGGGTGTCCCCTTTAACTCTGTCAACCTCGGCAGAGCTCATATTTGTGTGCATCCCTTTCAGAAACAAGCATCTTCAGGTTTGAATCAATTTACTAAGGGTAATGCAGTGAAAGAGAAGTAATAAAAAAGTATGGAATGTCATCTATATTCTGGGCACCCATCTCATCCTTGAAAAGCAGCTGTTGGTTTGCCATTTTACATTTTCCACTGAAGCTCAAAGAGGACAAACAGCTTCTCTAAAGTCAGGCAACTACTCTGCAGACTCCAAAGCCCTGTCTTCTACCACCCTAGTGTTTCCTCAAGGGTCACCTAATTTAGAAAATGTCGTAATTTACATCTCAGTGGCCTCTCTAGTCCGACATCCCTAAAGTTCATTGCACTGAGCTACTTGAAGGAAGAACAGTGCTTTCTCCTGATGGATTTTCCTGGGTGTTGTGAATAAAATGAGAAGTCTTTGTTTGAGCACAATATTCTCTATTTCAGGCCCAGATTTGGTCAAAAATTCCCTTCTGAGCATCTTAAATCATGTACAATTTGATATAACATTTTGTGGGAAATCAATTGACTTATCAAATAACTATTGTGCACTTACTATGCACCAGACAATGTGGCAGGTGGTGGGACCACAGAGGCCATTAGCCTGTAGTAGTGGCATAATTAACATCTGAACAGGGAGAGGGTACACAAAGGAGAGGCAGTCACTTCTACGTGGGGGAGTAGAGTAATTTGGAAAAGGCTGCATAGGAGACCTGACATTGAGCTGATTGTTGAAGGATGAGAGGTGTCAACATGGAGAAAGGGGGAGCAGGTGACTGATTCCAGGCAGTTGGAGCAGAATGAGTGAAGGCAACAAGTAACAAATAGGGAGAGGGCAAAAAACAGGACAGGAGCGGCAGGTCAAGAACAGATCACAAAGGACCTTACATGCCCAGCAGTGTGTAATCTACTTTCTCTTATGGCTATTGGAGAGGTGCAGAAGGGCTTTATCTAAGGATGGAAATTGATTCAGTTTGCAATTGTAAGAGATTACTCTTGCAGAAGTGTAGAGGGCTAGACAGAGCGAAATGTAAGACAGGGAGACAAATCAGGGCTCTCTCCCTGTCTCACATTTAATGTAGGCCTAAGGTAAGACCGCAGTAGAATGGGTACAGAAAAGTAGGTGTATTTGAAGCATTAATAAGGTCAAACCAACTGGATATGACTGACCGTTGGCTATGTGGGTCAAAGTTTACACCTAGGAGCTTTTGAGTGAGTTGGTAGATGATAGCAGTGATTTTCACTAGGATGGGGATTACTAGAGGAGGAGCAGGTTTTGAAGGGAAAGATAGGAGTTCAGTATTAGACATTACAGGTTTAACTTTATAAATGAGGCAATTCAGACACAGTAGTGGTCCAGTAGAGATGTGCAGTAGACATTTAAATATAATGATCTGAAATTCAGTAGAGAAACTTAACAGGCTGGGTATATGGCATATATTTGGTGGGTGAGGCCATAATAATTGTGAGTGAGTTTGCCCAGAGGATACTTTTAGAGAGAAAAGAATCCCTACAGAAACCAGGAGGTGTAGCAACATTCAAAGAGGAACCTGAGAAAGATAAGAGGAGCAATAGGCTAAAATAATTAAAATTATTACACATTATTAATGGAGACAAGGACATTGTAACCTCAATTCTAAATCAGTCACAAAATAGATTGACATTATCACTGTATTTCAGGACCAGGGAATTGATGTGCTAGCATCAATATCATTGTTATCTCAAATTTACCTGTAATAAATCCAGTTCTTCCCATCAAGACCCTGTTTTCCATGTCCACATCCTGTCTTATTTTTCCATGGAACCTAGTAATTTTTAACCCCATACCTGCTCATTGCTGCCTTTTCTGAATTTCCTATCCCGATGTAGCTATCTGGAACACTTTCTCCGCTGCTGCTCTCATCATCTGGTTCGATGTTGACATTTCTCAGTTCCATGGGATCCATTTGAGCTGTCAGCGCTTTCTTGTCCACACACAAGCCCCTTCAGTGTAAATAATATACTGTACCTTCAGCTTAAGGTTCTTCCACTTTGTGTAGATGTTCAGAACACTCTGTTCTGCAAACAGAACACAACATACATCATTATAATTTTATTTAAATGAAATAAGTGAATATGAATCATCTACATTTTGTATGCTCTCTGTAAAAGGGAGGAAGGAAGGAAACTCCTGAAAACTTTACATAAGCAAATCCTGAAAGGTTCCTTTAGCCAATACAAGAAAGAAAAAAATGGAAGAGAAGAAAGGAAATTAGCAGATATTTATAGAGTGCCTATGTATAATGAAAATGGCAGGTTTTACTAGTAACTATGGAAAAAAAAGAAATCTTAAGACATGGCAGCAGTCTTCAAGGAAATTTAGGTATTTGTGAGTGGGATGCATGTTTTAAAAGAAAGGAAGACAAAAGTAAATTGTTGACAAAGGAAGGTCTACCAAGGCAGAATCTACCAGTGTCTCTACTAGCAATAACTAGAAAGAAAATTACTGCTTTAATTTAACTGGACATGAAAGAATTAACACCACCAAATGCTTCATAATATGCAACATAGGTAAGGATCAAGTTTAGGAAGTAACTTTCTAGGCACTTGGATCCTGAAGCCAAAGTTAAGAATAGTAACAAAAGAAAGTTCAGATTTACCTCTGGGTCAGCATCACTCATCATCTATGTCAAATTAAAATGTATTTTAACAACAAAGGGATCTAGATTTTAGCCTCTGCTCTGCCTTTAATTCACTGGATCTCAGCATAAGTCATTTAACATTTGGGGACCTCATTTTCCTCAATTGTATAGTGAAAAGAGGTGGACTGGCATTGTGTTTTTGAAAAATGCCTTGAATCTACTATATGTTGTTGATATAATTTCTTCTGAAATTCTTACCATTAGATTCATTCAATTATTGTTGAACCATTATATTAGGAGAAACACTATCATTCTTGAAAAGTGTGGTCAATGTGCAATACCCATTTGATAAAGAAATCTTGAGCAGAGAAACTAACATAAAAATTGCTCCAGAAGTCACAAAATCTGCTATTCTTCTGACAAACAGAAACTACCACATGGGAATACCTCCACAACCCAGTGCCATGGCAGTACTTTTTTGAAA